>NC_137332.1:522500-819019 GCF_965287045.1 Carcharhinus amblyrhynchos | reverse complement strand
TCAGCATGGCTCTTAGTGCCGTGGAAAATCATGTCTCTCAAAAATACCTTCCAACAATTTACCCATCACAGATGTGAGGCTCACTGGCCTGTCATTCCCAGGCTTTTCCCTGCAGCCCTTTTTAAACAAAGACACAACATTTGCCACTCTCCAATCTTCAGACACCTCACCCGTGACTATCGATGATTCAAATATCTCAGCTAGGGGACCCGCAGTTTCCTCCCTATTCTCCCACAATGTCCTGGGATATACCTCATCAGGTCCTGGGGATTTATCTACCTTGATGCACTTTAATATGTACACTCCTCAAGACACCACTATTATTTCCCCAAATTCCCTAACATCCATGCTTTTCTCGATAATAAATACAGATGAGAAATATTCATTTAGGATCTCACCCATCTCTTGTGGATCCACACATAGATGACCTTGTTGATTCTTAAGAGACCCTACTCTCTCCCTTGTTACTCTTTTGCCCTTTATGTATTTGTAGAAGCTCTTTGAGTTCTCCTTTGCCTTATCTGCCAAAACAATTTTGTGCCCCCTTTTTGTCCCCTTGATTTCTCTCCTAACTCCCTCCTACACTCGCTGTACTCTTCAAGGGATTCACTTGATCCCAGCTGCCTATGCATGTCATGTGCCTCTTTCTTCTTCTTGACTAGGGCCTCAATATCCCGAGTCACCCAGGGTTCCAGACTTCTGCCAGCCTTGCCCTTCACTCTAAGAGGAATGTATTTACCCTGAACCCTCTTTAACACACTTTTGAAAGCCTCCCACTTACCAGGTGCCCCCTTCTTTTCCACAGACTCCCCCAATTAACTTTTGAAAGTTCCTGCCTGATACCATCAAAATTGGCCTTACTCCAATTTAGAATTTTAACTTTTGGGACAGACCTATCATTCTCCATCGCTATCTTAAAACTAATAGAATTATGGTCACTGGACCCAAAGTGATCCCTCACTAATACTTCTGTCACCTGCCCTTCCTTATTTCCCAAGAGGAAGTCAAGTTTTGCCCCCTCTCTAGTCGGGCCATCCACGAACTGAATGAGAAATTCCTCCTGAATACACTCAACAAATTCCTCTCCATCCAACCCTCTAATACTATGGCTGTCCCAGTCAATGTTGGGAAAGTTAAAATCCCCAACTATTACCACCCTATTTTCCTTGGAGCTATCTGTAATCTCCTTACATATTTGGTCCTCAATTTCCCGCTGACTATTTGGGTGCCTGTAGTACAACCTCATCAAAGTGATTTCCCCCTTCTATTTCTCAGTTCTACCCATATAGACTCTCTGGGTGAACCCTCGGATATTTCCCCTCTCAGTATGGATGTGATGCTTTCTCTAATCAAAAGTGCAACTCCCCCTCCTCTCTAATCTATATATGCAGAAGTTATTAAAGGTGGCAGGGCAAATGGAGAAAGCAGTTAATAAGATCTGTAGGGCTCTGGGCTTTTTTAATAAGGGTACAAAGTACAAGAGCAAGGAGGTTATGCTGAACTTATACAAGTTGGATCTCAGCTGGAATATTGTGTAGTGTTCTGGGTGCCGCACTATCGGAAGGGTGTGAACACATTGGACAGACTGCTGAAGAGATTTATAAGAATGGTTCCAGAGATGAGAAACTTCAGTGATGAGGACAGATTGGAGAGGTTGGGACTGTTCTCCTCAGAGAGAAGAAGACTAGGAGGAAATTTGATAGAGTTGTTCAAAATCATGAGGGGTCTGGACAGAGTGGATCGAGAGAAACTGTTCCCATTGGTGGAAAGATTGAGAACCAGAAAAGCCAGGTTTAAGCTGATTTATAAATGGGTAATTTCACAGAGTGAGCAGTCCTGGTCTGGAATGCACGTCCTGCGAGTTTGGGGAAGGAAGTTCAATCAGCGCATTCTAGAGGGAATTGGGTTATTATCCAACGAGGAAGAATGTGCAGGATTACAGGGATAAGGAAGGGCAATGGAATAAGGTGAAAAACCAGCACCAACGATGGGTTGAAAGGCCTCATCCTGTGACTCTGCTTCTCTCTGAAGACTCTATAAATACTCAGTTTATCAAACGCATGAGATGGTACATTGCTGTGATTTGGTGCCTTTGATGAACTCAGCACTGGTCTTGTCAGGAACCCTGCAGTTTCTGCTCTATGTTTGTGTCCAAAAGCCAGAAGGGATTAACTCCGGATTCAGGAGATTGGATTCTCAATCTCCGCAGGACGTTCTCTCAATCAATCCTCAAACTGAGTCATAAACACAATGGTAACAAATTCTCTGACAAAATCTTTAGCAGCACAACACAGCAAGGTGCAAAAGAGGACCTAGAAAAACAGATTAAATAACATTATATTAGATTTTAAACCGACTCAATTTGACTCTAAAATTGCAGAGTAAAATCAAACTCATTTTCCAAGTGTTTGTATCTCTGGTAATATGACCGATCCAAGTTGATGGAAAAGCTGAAGGTTTATCTCCAAGATTTTTAAAATTAGAAAGAAATTTGGTGGAACTGATGTCGAGATGTTTGCACTTGTGGCTAAGTCTTCAGAGTAATGAATTGATTAGAGACAGTCAGCATGGTTTTGTAACGGGTAGGTCGTGCCTTACTAACCTTATCGAGTTCTTTGAGAAAGTGACCAAAGAGGTGGATAGGGGTAAGGCAGTTGACGTGGTGTATATGGATTTTAGTAAGGCGTTTGATAAGGTTCACCATGGTCGGCTTCTGCAGAAACTGCAGATGTATGGGATTGGGGGTGATCTAGGTAATTGGATCAGGAATTGGCTAGCAGATAGGAGACAGAGGGTGGTGGTTGATGGTAAATATTCGTCATGGAGTTTGGTTACGAGTGGTGTGCCTCAGGGATCTGTTTTGGGGCCACTGCTGTTTGTAATTTTTATTAATGATCTGGATGAGGGTACAGTTGGGTGGATTAGTAAGTTTGCTGATGACACCAAAGTCGGAGGTGTGGTAGATTGTGAGGAAGGGTGTCATAGTTTGCAGGGTGACTTAGAAAGGTTGCAGAGCTGGGCCGAGAGGTGGCGGATGGAGTTTAATGTGGAGAAGTGTGAGGTAATTCATTTCGGTAGGAATAACAGATGTGTTGAGTATAGGGCTAACGGGAGGACTTTGAATAGTGTGGAGGAGCAGAAGGATCTAGGTGTATGTGTACATAGATCCCTGAAAGTTGGGAATCAAGTAGATAAGGTTGTTAAGAAGGCATACAGTGTCTTGGCGTTTATTGGTAGGGGGATTGAATTTAGGAGTCGCAGCGTCATGATGCAACTGTACACAACTCTGGTGCGGCCGCACTTGGAGTATTGTGTGCAGTTCTGGTCCCCACATTATAGGAAGGATGTAGAGGCTTTGGAGAGGGTGCAGAGGAGGTTTACCAGGATGTTGCCTGGTATGGTGGGGAGATCCTATGAGGAGAGACTGAGAGATTTGGGGTTGTTTTCGCTGGAAAGAAGGCGGCTAAGAGGGGACCTTATTGAAACATATAAGATGATTAGAGGTTTAGACAGGGTAGATAGTGATAGCCTTTTTCCTAGGATGGAGAAAGCTAGCACGAGGGGGCACGACTTTAAATTAAGGGGGGGTAGTTATAGGACTGATGTCAGGGGTAGGTTCTTTACCCAGAGGGTGGTGAGGGACTGGAATGCCCTGCCAGCTGCAGTTGTAAATGCGCCTAGTTTGGGGGCGTTTAAGAGATCTGTGGATAGGTTTATGGACGAAATGGGATTGGTTTAGATTAGTGGGTTAGTGTTTTGTTTTAAAAGCTGGTCGGCGCAACATCGTGGGCCGAAGGGCCTGTTCTGCGCTGTAATGTTCTATGTTCTATGTTCTATGTTCTAACCCAACACAGTAAGGAGTCTCACATCATCAGGTTAAAGCCCAACAGGTTTATTTGGTAGCACAAACTATAGGCTTTGGGAACACTGCCCCTTTGTCAGGTGAGTGGGAGTTATGTTCACAAACAGGACAGACACAGACACAAACTCAATTTACAAAATAATGGTTGGAATGCGAGCCTTTACAGGTAATCAAGTCTTAAAGATACAGATAATGTGAGTGGAGAGAGGGTTAAGCACAGGTTAAAGAGGACAGTTAGTGAGATTTTGCAAGCCCAGGCAAGTCATGGGGTTACAGATAGTGTGACATGAACCCAAGATCCAGGTTGAGGCCGTTCTCATGTGTGCGGAACTTGGCTATCAGTCTCTGCTCAGCGACTCTGCGCTGTTGTGTGTCGTGAAGGCCGCCTTGGAGAATGTTTACCAGAAGATCAGAGGCCAAATGCCTGTGACCGCTGAAGCGTTCACCGACAGGAAGGGAACAGTCTTGCCTGGTGATTGTCGAGCGATGTTCATTCATCCATTGTTGTAGTGTCTGCATGGTCTCCCCAATGTACCATGCCTTGGGACATACTTTCCTGCAGCGTATCAGCGTACCTGTGCTTAACCTCTCTCCACTCACATTGTCTGTACCTTTAAGACTTGATTACCTGTAAAGACTCACATTCCAACCATTATTTTGTAAATTGAGTTGGTGTTTTTATATGCCCTGTTTGTGAACAGAACTTCCACTCACCTGATGAAGGGGCAGTGCTCTGAAGGCCTGTGGCTTTTGCTACCAAATAAACTTGTTGGACTTTAACCTGGTGTTGTGAGACTTCTCACTGTGTTTACCCCAGTCCAGAGCTGGCATCTCCATGTCATAAACATAAAATCCAGAATTCATCAACCTCGCCCACAGCTGGGATTCTGCTGAGTGCCAAATTCTCCATTCTCACTGCAGTGAGCACGGAGCAAATGAAAAAGGGGAATACTGGCTAAGAAGATCAGTGACACAGTGGTTAGAACTGCTGCCTCACTGCGCCAGGAACCCGGGTTCAATTCCCGGTTCCGGGTCACTGCGGTGTCTGCATGTTCTCCCCGTGTCTGTGTGGGTTTCCTCTGGGTGCTCTGGTTTCCTCCTACAGTCCAGTGATATGGGGGTTAGGTTTGTTGGCCATGCTAAATTCTCCCTCAGTGTCAGGGGGATTAGGTCTGGGTAGGATTGTGGCTGGTGCGGATTTGATGGGCTGAATGGCCTCCTCCTGCACTGTAGAAATCTATAGTTTGTATGGTGAGAGGAAGATGTGATGGGAGGAGGTATGTGTGAGACACAGAGGGAATGGTGTGTGACTGTGTTGTAAACTGCTGCCTAATTTAGTATTAATGATGTATGGGCTGTTGCTGAATTAAGCGATCACAGCTTTGGTGATAATCTTTGATAAACAAATGTTGTCTTTCATACTTTCCAGGGACCACCTGGGCCATCTGGTGAAGCTGGACCCCCGGGACCCCCTGGAAAACGGGTAAGAGTTTCCAACTTGCAGTTTTCCCTGCTGTCTTTCAGTCCCATTGCTCCCAGCCCTGCCGCTCCCAGCCCCGCCGCTCCCAGCCCTGCCGCTCCCAGCCCCGCCGCTCCCAGCCCCGCCGCTCCCAGCCCCGCCGCTCCCAGCCCCGCCGCTCCCAGCCCCGCCGCTCCCAGCCCTGCCGCTGCCAGGAAGCAGATTGCTGATAATTAATTCAGAAACTTCAACATTAAATCCCATGCAGTGATCTCACCTGCTCATTTTCCCAAAATCCTCAAAACTTCAAATATTCTCATCCTCATATTCCAATTGCACCAGCCCCCCTACACCCCTCCCTATCTCTGTAACCTCCTCCAGCCCCCTACACCCCTCCCTATCTCTGTAACCCCCTCCAGCCCCCCTACACCCCTCCCTATCTCTGTAACCCCCTCCAGCCCCCCTACACCCCTCCCTATCTCTGTAACCCCCTCCAGCCCCCTACACCCCTCCCTATCTCTGTAACCCCCTCCAGCCCCCTACACCCCCTCCCTATCTCTGTAACCCCCTCCAGCCCCTACACCCCCTCCCTATCTCTGTAACCTCCTCCAGCCCCCTACACCCCCTCCCTATCTCTGTAACCTCCTCCAGCCCCCTACACCCCCTCCCTATCTCTGTAACCTCCTCCAGCCCCCTACACCCCCTCCCTATCTCTGTAACCTCCTCCAGCCCCTACACCCCCTCCCTGTCACTGTAACCTCCTCCAGCCCCCTACACCCCCTCCCTATCTCTGTAACCTCCTCCAGCCCCCTACACCCCCTCCCTATCTCTGTAACCTCCTCCAGCCCCCTACACCCCCTCCCTATCTCTGTAACCTCCTCCAGCCCCTATGCCCCCTCCCTATCTCTGTAACCTCTTCCAGTCCCTACACCTCCCCCTATCTTTGTAACCTCTTCCAGTCCCTACACCCCTCCCTATCTCTGTAACCTCTTCCAGTCCCTACACCCCTCCCTATCTCTGTAACCTTCTCCAGCCCCTTACACACCCTCCCTATCTCTGTAACCTCTTCCAGTCCCTACACCCTTCCCTATCTCTGTAACCTTCTCCAGCCCCTTACACCCCCTCCCTATCTCTGTAACATCCTCCAGCCCCCTACACCCCCTCCCTATCTCTGTAACCTCCGCCAGCCCCTACACCCCTCCCTATCTCTGTACCCTCCTGCAGCCCCTACACCCCCTCCCTACCTCTGTAACCCCCTCCAGCCCCTACACCCCCTCCCTACCTCTGTAACCCCCTCCAGCCCCTACACCCCCTCCCTACCTCTGTAACCTCCTCCAGCCCCTACACCCCCTCCCTACCTCTGTAACCCCCTCCAGCCCCTACACCCCCTCCCTATCTCTGTAACCCCCTCCAGCCCCTACACCCCCTCCCTATCTCTGTAACCCCCTCCAGCCCCTACACCCCTCCCTATCTCTGTAACCCCCTCCAGCCCCTACACCCCCTCCCTATCTCTGTAACCCCCTCCAGCCCCTACACCCCTCCCTATCTCTGTAACCTCCTCCCAGTCCCTACACCCGTCTTTATCCCTCCTGGGCAGGATGCTCTTTGAAGGGTCAGCGCAGACTCGATGGGCCAAATGGTCACTATCTGCACTGTAGGGATTTGATGATTCTCAGATTCTCAATTGCCCCAAAGCCAAAAACTGCTGAGTAAAAATCTCAGAGTGAGCGTGATTCCAGTGGATATTCAGATATTGGGAAAGTTTATTTTCATATCTTCCCGAAAGGGAAAAATCATTCTCAGTCTCCTCCCGTGGAACGTTAATGAAGTGGAGTTTTAGTGCATTTCAATATTAAAAATGTTCATTTCTAAACTCTTTCACCAGAATTTATTAACTTATTAACGTGTTTCGAATCCAATTTCAATCATTGTAAAGGTTTCAAATTGAATTTATTTCACTCATGATGAATAAATCCAGGATTGAGGCAGTTTTTAAAGAAATTGAATCCCAAATCCTCCAGCTGCTTCCTCTGCCTTTCCGATTTTTACACCAACTCCAGATACAATCCCGTGAACCCTCGACACTGAAACGATCTCAGTAACTTTTACAAATACTTAATGTCCCACTGCGACTTCACAAATATCACAGTGATTTCACTAAAGTGTAATGTTTCTCTATAACTGGCTCCAACCCTGGAACTCTTCAAGATCACAAAACTTTTCCAATACAGTCCATTCCCACACAACCTTCACTCCAACACTGGCAGCCAAGTCTTTAACTGCCTTAGCTCTGGATACACCACTGAAACCTCTCTCTCTGTAAACCTCTCTCTCTCTCTCTCTCTCTCTAAACCTGCTCACTAATCACTGCCTGCCATTTGGAGATTGACCAGTTTCTTCCACTCTTTATTTCCTCTTTGCCGACCAGTTTTCCATCCATCTCAAAACACTTGCCCCAATCCCATGCCGTAGAATGATAGAATGGTACAGTGCAGGTGAGGTCCTTTTAGCCTATTGAATCTGCACTGACAAGTGAGAAACATTTTTCCTCGGATGGAGAAAGCTAGCACGAGGGGGCATAGCTTTAAATTAAGGGGGGGTAGTTATAGGACGGATGTCAGGGGTAGGTTCTTTACCCAGAGGGTGGTGAGGGATTGGAATGCCCTGCCTGCTGCAGTTGTAAATGCGCCTAGTTTGGGGGCGTTTAAGAGATCCGTGGATAGGTTTATGGATGGAAAGGGTTTGGTTTAGGTGAGAGGGTCATTGTTTTTTAACTGGTCGGCGCAACATCGTGGGCCGAAGGGCCTGTTCTGCGCTGTAATGTTCTATGTTCTATCTGATCTCCCACCCAAATCATTTACCAGTGCCTAGCCGTAGAGCCATACAATGCAGGAAAGATCTGACAATATCTCCAATAAACTCACACTAATCCCATTGTCCAGCACTTGTCCCATATCCTCCAATGTTCTGATGTGCCAAGTGCTCATCCAGGTACTTTTTAAAGGATGTGAGGCATCCCGCCTCCGCCACCCTCCCAGGCAGCGCATTCCACACCTCACCACCGTCTGTGTAAAAAGCTTTTCCTCACATCCCTCCCAAACCTCCTGGCCCTCACCTTGAACCTACATCCCCTCGTGACTTCCCTTCAACTAAGGGGAAGAGCACTTATCTCCACTTGGAGATAGATCAGGGTTTGATCAGTGTTTGATCAGGGTTTGATCAGGGGTAGTCAGCATTTTGGAACTGTATCTTTTCAGTGAGATGTGATTTCAAGGTCCAATCTGCTTTCACAGGTGAATGTGACTCATCCCAATGTTACTGAGTCGGAGCAGTAGAGTTCTCTCTCTCTCTCTCTGTCTGTTTCCCCCTCAGTCAACAACAAATCAAACCCATGATCTTTAATCAGCTGATTGCAGTCATCTTTCTGATATTTTCTGATTTCATTTGAAAAACTCTCCATTGTTCTCAAGGTTGCGAAATGAATATAGAAAAAAAATCCTTATAATCTCCAGCTAATTGATTGCAAACTGTCTCACAGAACTCCATGCCTTGGATAAATGTTTGAACTTTGAGTTACCTGTTTGAAAATAATAGAAACTCAATAAAATCTCACTATTTTCTGTAATTTCAGTCAGTCAGACTTACAATGGAAGTTTGAATAGCTTCCCACTGCAATAGTCTCTTTCACATTTACAATGGAATCCATGATCTTGTACAGAATGCTCTGTGTTGACAGATCGAGACAGCTTCATAATAGAATATTGATTGGAGTGTTTCGAGTCATAGGCAGGTTGTATTAACCCCTGCTCCTTGGAGAGAGAGCTGCGATGCCGGGAGCATTGCTGAGGAAGGCAGCTCATGTTCCCTGTAAGCAGCTATCCTCTGCTTCCTGTTGCAGGTCCAGTGTCTCACAGCCTGATTTTAAACATTCTCATTCCTTCTGTTCCAATTCTCCAGCCAACATTAAAAGTGAAGTGAAGCTTGACTGGAGATATTCCTTCCTAACATCGATTGGAATCTTGTCCTGATTCTGCAGGACGGAGCTGGAATTGTTTTTCTGTGACCCCCACTCTTTCAGTCACAGTTAAATGGTGACATTGAGAAGTGAGTCCCAGTGGGGCAGAGTCTGGGAAACAGATTGTTCTTGGTTTTGATGCCATTTGAAAATCTCATTTCGAAAGGCTAACCGATCTCCTTGACCAAGTGTTGTGTTATTTATTCTCTATCTTCTTTGGTGAGAGTGTCAAACTTTGCGTTAGATTTAGTGTGATGCGCCCAGCAATGTTTTACAATATTAAAGACGTTAAATAAATGCTCTGGTTAACATCGGATTCATTGTGAACGACACGGCAAATACTGCAATCTATTCCCCTTCTTATAAGTCATTTTGCTTTTGCAGTGCTGTTCACGGAAGCAATTTCCACATCCATCCTGTCTTTGGGGAGATGTGTTTGATGTTTGATAGCTCTGAGGTCTGGGTAATTCTCCCAGCAATTTACTCCTTAGTCAAAGTCCCACGTTCTCAACTGGTCAATTAGGAATTGGTTCTCGTCTGCTGTATTTACCATTTCAATTGCAGCAACTGAAATCATAATGTGGGAGATAAATAATGATTAAATTCCTCCTGAGCTGAGACTAGCATCAAATGAGCTGTTAGATTTTCCATCTGGTACAATCTTGTACAGAGTGCTGCCTCCTCATTTCTCCGTTATTATAGAATGAAGCTGCACAAGAGAAGGCCATTCAGCCCATCATATCTGTGCTGGCTCTGTAAACAAGCTATCCAATTACTTCCACTCCCCTGGCTCTCTCCCCCAATCTCCTGTGTTTTCCACTCCAACTCTCTCTCCAATTTCCTTTTGAAAGTTATTATTGAATCTGCTTCCACCGGCCTTTCAGGCAGCACATTCCAGATCACAACAACTCACTGTGTCAAATAAATTCCCCTCATCTCCCCCTCTGGTTCTTTACCCGATTCTCTTCAATCTGTGTCCCTCTGGTTACCCACCCTCCTGTCACTGCAAACACTTTCTCCTGATTTACTCCATCAAAACTCTTCCTGATTTTGAGCTCCTCTATTAAATCTCCTCTTAACCTTCTCTGCTCCAAGGAGAACAATCCCAGCTTCTCCAGTCTCTCCACATTCACTGAGGTCCCTCATCCCTGGGAACATTCTAGTAAATCTCCCCTGCACCCTCTCCAAGGCCCTGACATCCCTCCTAAAGTGTGGAGCCCAGAACTGGACACTATTATATTGCACTTTGAAAGAATCATGGAATCCTTACAGTGCAGAAGGAGGCCGTTTAATCCATTGAGGCTGCAGTCACTCTCTGAAAGAGCATCCCACTCAGAGTCACCCCTCCACCTATCCCCATAAATCCCGTGCGTGATTCTCAAGAATCACCCTCTTAAAAGTGCCACGTGACCATACTCATTCCCGCTAATTCCCTGAACCCACTGATGAATGGAAACATAGGCCCATGTGGCACAACAGCACATCAGGCACAGCGAAAGAACAAACTGATCACAAAGTCAGTCGCTCTGGGGATTCTGGACACTGGAGGAAGGTCCCAGCTTGGTGCTGGGCCATCTGGAGAGTAGAGAATCTGGGCCGGTAGATCATCATAGAACATAGAACACTACAGCACAAACAGGCCCTTCGGCCCACGAGTTGCGCCGATCACATCAACACCTACCAACCTACAGACCTATCTATAACCCCCAATCCCATTAAACCCCATATACTCATCCAGAAGTCTTTTAAAAGACCCCAGCGAGTTCGCCTCCACCACCACTGACGGCAGCCGATTCCATTCACTCACCACCCTCTGAGTGAAAAACTTACCCCTAACATCACTTCTGTACTTTCCTCCCCGCACCTTAAATCTGTGTCCTCTCGTAGCGACCATTTCAACCCGGGGAAATAGCCTCTGAGAATCCACCCTATCTATCCCTCTCAACATTTTATAAACTTCTATCAGGTCGCCTCTCAACCTTCGTCTCTCCAGGGAAAAGAGTCCCAGCTCCCGCAACCTAACTTCATAAGGCATGCCTCCCAGTCCAGGCAACATCCTTGTAAATCTCCTCTGTACCCTTTTAATAGCTTCTTCGTCCTTCCTATAGTGAGGCGACCAGAACTGCGCACAGTACTCCAAGTGGGGCCTGACAAGGGTCTTATAAAGTTGCAGCATTACCTCCCGACTCCTAAACTCAATCCCTCGATTAATGAAGGCCAGTACACCATACGCCTTCTTGACCACCTCCTCCACCTGCGAGGCCGATTTAAGAGTCCTGTGGACCCGGACCCCAAGATCCTTCTGCTCTTCAACACTACTAAGACTCCTGCCCTTGATAGTGTACTCGTTCATCCCATTGGTTCTGCCAAAATGGACGACTACACATTTATCCGCATTGAAGTCCATCTGCCACTTCTCCGCCCAGTCCTGCATCCTATCTATGTCCTGCTGCAACTTTTGCCATCCTTCCAGACCATCCACAACACCACCGACCTTCATGTCATCAGCGAACTTACTTACCCATCCCTCCACTTCCTCATCCAGGTCATTTATGAAAATGACAAACAGCAAGGGTCCTAGAACAGATCCCTGGGGCACTCCACTGGTGACTGACCTCCATTCAGAAAAAGACCCATCCACAACCACTCTCTGCCTTCTGCAGGCAAGCCAGTTCTGGGTCCACAAGGCCAAAGGCCCTTGGATCCCATGCCCTCTCACCTTCTCAAGAAGTCTTGCATGGGGGACCTTATCAAACGCCTTGCTGAAGTCCATGTACACTACGTCCACTGCACTTCCTTCGTCAATGTGTTCAGTCACATTATCGAAGAACTCAACTAGGCTTGTAAGGCACGACCTGCCCTTGACAAAACCATGCTGACTATTTCTGATCATGTCAAACCTCTCCAAATGTTCGTAAATCTTGTCCCTCAGAAGCCTCTCCATCAGCTTACCAACCACTGAGGTCAGACTCACCGGTCGGTAATTCCCCGGGCTGTCTCTGTTCCCTTTCTTGAAAATAGGAACTACATCTGCAATCCTCCAATCTTCCGGAACCTCTCCCATCTCCATTGACGACGCAAAGATCATCGCCAGGGGCTCTGCAATCACTTCCCTCGCCTCCCACAGTATCCTGGGGTACATCCCATCTGGTCCCGGCGACTTATCTATCTTGATAGAATTCAAAAGTTCTAACACACCCTCCTCCTTAATATCCACAAACTCAATCTTTTCCATCTGCTGCAAATCCGTAGCAAAATCTCCCAGATCAGCTTCCACTGTGAATACTGAGGCAAAGTACCTCTGCCATTTCTTTGTCATTAAGCACCTCTGCCATTTCTTCTGGTTCCACACAGACTTTTCCCCCTTCACCTTTTATAGGTCCTATCCCTTCTCTTCTCATCCTTTTACCTTTCACATATTTATAGAAGGCCTTGGGATTCTCCTTAATCTTACCCACCAAGGTCTTCTCATGACCCCTTCTGGCTCTCCTAATTTCCCTTTTAAGCTCCTTTCCACAGTCCTTATACTCCTCAAGATCCTTAACATCTCCTAGTTCCCTGAATCTTTTGTACACCTTTCTTTTCCTCCTGACTAGGTTCAACACAGCCTTCGTGCACCACGGTTCCCGCGACCTACCAAAACCCCCTTGTCTCATCGGAACGTTGTCATGCAGAGCTCCAGACAAACATTCCTTGAATATCCTCCACCTTCCTTCGGTACTTTTCCCTAAGAACGCCTCCTTCCAGTTTATCACTCCGGGGTTAATATCCTCCTCAGTAGCTTTTTCCTCAGCTCCGGAAACCCTTGGTTGTCTCAGCTCCACGTTAACCGCAGGAACGCAGGGCGAGTAGCTAGCAAGCATAGGCTCACCATCGGACACCCCTGGTGGTTCCCTGTGTCAGAGACTATCTCCTTCAAAAGTTCCACTTGTTTTTATATACACGCTGACCTCGAGCTTTTACAACGTAGGAGGCCAGTCCCGTTCTTTCCACAATTTTACCAGCCACCCATGTCGGTCCATCACCAACGTTCCTGCCGTAACTAAATCATCACTCTGCCCTTTTCCTCAAGTTAAGGTTTTCTCTCTGGAAGGTTTATCCAGCCTCCACCTCCCCCAATCTGGAAATACCCAATCCAAACTGGTCTCCAGGCCACATCTCATTAATAATTCAGTTGGTGTAACCCCCGTGGCCACATGTGACAAACAACAACAAGAAACTTGCCAAGAGTAAAGGCAGTGACCTCTGACAAAGACTCACCCAGACTCAGAATGCTGGATCTATTCTCTCTCTCGCTCCACAGATGCTGTCAGATCTGCTGACAATTTTTTGTTTTTCTAAAGGCAGTGACCTCTGAATTTGCTTTTCATAAGAACATAATAAGAACATAAGAAATAGGAGCAGGAGTCGGCCATCTAGCCCTTCGAGCCTGCCCCACCATTCAATAAGATCATGGCTGATCTGTCGTGGCTCAGTTCCACATTCCCGCTTTCTCCACTGATGATTTGAACGTTTGTACAGCTTATTGTGTGAATCCATTGCAGGCTGGGTGGGAAGGTGCTGAGCAAACACAGAGAAGCTCATTTCCCTTCAATTCCTGAAGTTCCTGAGCTGCAAATGCTGTGCTGTTTGTGACACTAAGACCTCTGCCTGCTGTGGAGGGCACAAATCCACTGTAACCCGTCAGTTTGGCTGTGCCCATTGTAGATTTCAATCTTTGGAGAAGCAGCTGTTTGGATGAGGAATATCTGTCCCATAAGAACATAAGAAATAGGAGCAGGAGTAGGCCATCTAGCCCTTCGAGCCTGCCCCGCCATTCAATAAGATCATGGCTGATCTGTTGTGGCTCAGTTCCACTTTCCCACTTTCTCCCCATAACCCTTAATCCCCTCTCTTATCAAAAACCCATCAACCCGCGTCTTAAAAATATTTAGTGAGGCAGCCTCCACCACTTCAACGGGCAGAGAATTCCAGAGATTCACCACCCTTTGAGTGAAGAAGTTCCTCCTCAACTCCGTTCTAAACCGCCCCCCCTTTATCTTGAGGCTGTGCCCCCTAGTCCTACTGTCTTTTTTGAGCGGGAAGAGTCTCTCCACCTCTATCCTGTCCATCCCATTCATCATCTTATACGTCTCAATGAGATCTCCCCTCATTCTTCTAAACTCTAACGAGTACAAGCCTAGTTTATTCAGCCTCTCCTCATAGTTCAACCCCCTCAACTCCGGTATCAGCCTAGTAAACCTCCTCTGCACTCCCTCCAAGGCCAAAATATCCTTGCGTAAGTACGGCGACCAAAACTGCACACAGTACTCCAGCTGCGGCCTCACCAATGCCCTATACAGCCGCAGCAAGACCTCCCTACTTTTATATTCAATCCCCCTTGCTATGAAGGCCAGCATCCCATTCGCCTTCCTGACCACCTGCTGCACCTGCAGGCTGGGTTTTTGCGACTCATGCACAAGGACCCCGAGGTCCCTCTGCACCGTCGCCTGCTGCAGTTTTTCGCCACGTAAGTAATAGTCCTTCCTACCATTATTCCTACCAAAGTGGACCACCTCATATTTGCCAACATTAAATTCCATTTGCCAGTTCCTGACCCATTCACCCAGCCTATCTAGATCCTTCTGCAGACTCTCCACACCCTCCGCACAATTTGCCTTTCCCCCAATCTTGGTGTCATCAGCAAATTTCGACACCCTACACTCGGTTCCCTCCTCCAGATCATCTATATAAATGGTAAATAGCTGAGGCCCCAGCACCGACCCCTGGGGCACTCCACTAGTCACCAACCGCCAATCCGAATAGCACCCATTGACCCCCACTCTCTGCCTCCTATTTGACAACCAATCCTCTATCCACGCTAACACCCTACCCCCGCGAACAGTTTTGTGAAGTCTGTGTGCAGTGTTAACCAAGGCCAGACTGACCACTCCCGTGGCTGCTGGGCTTCACAACTGGGGCAATGGCTGATCGTTCCTTCAATCTCCTTGGCGATGCCCGGCCACCAGGTATAACTCTGGGCGAGTGCTTTCATCCTGCCCTGACCAGGGTGTGTGTCGTGTGATTCCTGTACTGAAAGGCATTGCCCCTGGGGTGACACTATGACACAAGCCCCCCACAATAACATGCCTTTTATTTGCCAGAATTTTACCGGCGTACCCACCCTGAGTCTGGGCATCTCGAAGGCTGGCAAAACGGCATCTCCATTGGCCTTGGGAGGGATCTTACACAGCCTCAAGATAAAGGGGGGTCAGTTTAGAACGGAGTTGAGGAGGAACTTCTTCACTCAAAGGGTGGTGAATCCCTGGAATTCTCTGCCCGTTGAAGTGGTGGAGGCTGCCTCGCTAAATATATTTAAGTCACGGGTAGATAGGTTTTTGGTAGACAAGGGAATTAAGGGTTATGAGGAGAAAGCGGGAAAGTGGAACTGATCCACTTCAGATCAGCCGTGATTGTATTGAATGGCAGGGCAGGCTCGAAGGGCTAGATGGCCTACTCCTGCTCCTATTTCTTATGTTCTTATGTTCTTATGAGATGGCAAGGCAGTAACATTCCAGCAGTTATCACCATCCTACGCTGCTGGTAAGGTTTAGATAGTTCTGACTGATCATCTCACATTCTGTTCATCACCATCCTCTCTCTGTCAGTATGAGTTTTTAAATGAATGGTGAGACCAGCAATGTTTTAATGCAGCACCAAAGCTATTCCTGGTGGTCCAGGTGGTGAGGGTCTGTGACAGACTGAGACAGCTGAGAGTGTCTGCATTCAGTGACCCTAGCCTGTATTGGGAAGAGGAGGCTGTATATACAACTAACACCAAAGCCCATCTTTGCATCCTCGCAGAGGCGGTTGGTCGCACTGCTTTATCCAATGGATTAAACCCAAGAACAGATTGTGATCTGATACGACAGTGAAGTGTAAACCATACATTCTGATGAAACTTCCTCACTAAATAAGTTACCACCAAACTCTCACTATCTATCTGGGAATAGTTCTTTTCCACATCTGACAATGTTCTCGATGTGAAGGCGCTGGGTCTCCAGCGACCATCCTGTGGGATAAAACCATTCCCACTCCATGCGGTGATGTAATCACAGGGTCATTACCCAGGCTTTGGTTGGATCAGAACGTACCAGTAATGCCAACAACTGTAAGGTTTGCTTTACTTCTGTAAACACCTCCCTTTATTCCTCACCGTATTTCCATCGCTGATGTTTCTTTAACAGCTGGCTGAGTAGAGTTAAGGTGGTAAACATATTTTGTAAGAATCTGCTGTGATAATTCACCATTCCTGGGAATGATTTTAACTCTGACGTGTTTTCTGGCTGTGGAACTTCCTCAACAGCTTTAACTTTATCCTCCAAAGGATGGAAACCTTCTGCATCCACCCTGAAACCCAAACATGGAACTTTGTCTGCCTGAAAAGTGTGTTTCCCCGTCTCAATCTCACACCCATTTCTTTAAATCTTCTCTAATCTTCCTCCAAGTTAGCTCTGTGTTCCTCGGGTGAGGCCCCTATCATTAGGATGTCATTGAGATGCACCATTACATTAGGGATGTTTCGTAATAAACTTTCCCATCATACGGTGGAAAATGGCACAGGCACGGTGGCTCAGTGGTTAGCACTGTCGCCTCACAGCACCAGGGACCCGGGTTCGATTCCGGCCTCAGGTCACTGTCTATGTGGAGTTTGCACATTCTCCCCATGTCTGTGTGGGTTTCCTCTGGATGCTCCGGTTTCTTCCCACAATCCAAAGGTGTGCAGGTTAGGCGGATTGACAATGCTAAATTACCTCTTAATGTCAGGGGGATTAGGAGGGTAAATACATGGGGTTACGGGGATAAGGCCTGGGTGGGGATGTTGGTGATGCAGGCTCAATGGGCCGAATGGTCTTTTTCTGTACTGTAGGGATTCTCTGATTCTCTGACTCCAAACCTGTATGCTGCTCTGGATGGTGACAGTAACTAACCTCTGCGAATCTTCATCCAACTCCAGCTTCAAGCATGACTCAGGTCTAACTTGATGTACCTCAGATCTCCTGCTAAATTAGTGTTGAGATCTCCAATTCTCAGGATAGAGTATCGATCTATCTCAGCTCCTCAGTTTGCAGTTAATTTATAATCCACACAGAAACTTATAGTGCAATCTGGCTTCAAGATTGGGACTATATGTGCAGCCCATTCCGAGAATTGTGCACATCTTCCTGACACCATTTCTACTTCCTGATGGAGCGTATAAGGCACTGGACAATTTGCATCGTCTCACCGTTCAAATACATTTTGGCTTTAGCCACTTTTATTCACTCCGGTTCCTTCTGGAAAACCTCCGAGTATCTGCACATTCGCTCCATCCCAAATATTCCGTATCTCCAGCCAGTCTAATTTTCTTTGCTTCAACCAGTCTCGACACATGAGACAAGATCTGTGGCCCTCGATCACTAGAACAGGCAGTTGTGCTGCTTGGTTATTGAAGGATATCATTACTGTGACTGACCTGACTGTCTTTGGTGTCTCTCCTGAATACAGAGACCAACTGGGGTTTCTGAATGACTCAACCTCGAGGGGTTCAGAGCTGGAGGACGCAGTGACTGTGTCTCCCCCATTGCCATCAGGGTTGTTTCTGTCGATGGAACTTTGTTGCGTTGGACTTGGTTTAAATTTCAGATTTAATAAGATCATGGCTGATCTGTCGTGGCTCAGTTCCACATTCCCGCCCTCTCCCCATAACCCTTAATCCCCTCTCTTATCAAAAACCCATCAACCCGTGTCTTAAAAATATTTAGCGAGGCAGCCTCCACCACTTCAACGGGCAGAGAATTCCAGAGATTCACCACCCTTTGAGTGAAGAAGTTCCTCCTCAACTCCGTTCTAAACCACCCCACCTTTATCTTGAGGCTGTGCCCCCTAGTCCTACTATCCTTTCTGAGCGGGAAGAGCCTCTCCACCTCTATCCTATCCATCCCATTCATCATCTTATACATCTCAATGAGATCTCCCCTCATTCTTCTAAACTCTAACGAGTACAAGCCTAGTTTATTCAGCCTCTCCTCATAGCTCAACCCCCTCAACTCCGGCATCAGCCTAGTAAACCTCCTCTGCACTCCCTCCAAGGCCAAAATATCCTTGCGTAAGTGCGGCGACCAAAACTGCACACAGTACTCCAGCTGCGGCCTCACCAATGCCCTATACAGCCGCAGCAAGACCTCCCTACTTTTATATTCAATCCCCCTCACTATGAAGGCCAGCATCCCATTCGCCTTCCTGACCACCTGCTGCACCTGCAAGCTGGGTTTTTGCGACTCATGCACAAGGACCCCGAGGTCCCTCTGCACCGTCGCCTGCTGCAGTTTTTCTCCACGTAAGTAATAGTCCTTCCTACCATTATTCCTACCAAAGTGGACCACCTCGCACTTGCCAACATTAAATTCCATTTGCCATTTCCTGGCCCATTCGCCCAGCCTATCTAGATCCTTCTGCAGACTCTCCACACCCTCCGCACAATTTGCCGTTCCACCAATCTTGGTGTCATCAGCAAATTTTGACATAATACACTTGGTTCCCTCCTCCAGATCATCTATATAAATGGTAAATAGCTGAGGCCCCAGCACCGACCCCTGGGGCACTCCACTAGTCACCAACTGCCAATCCGAATAGCACCCATTGACCCCCACTCTCTGCCTCCTATTTGACAACCAATCCTCTATCCACGCTAACACCCTACCCCCAACTCCATGTCCCCTGACCTTCTGTAATAACCTCTTGTGCGGCACCTTGTCAAACGCCTTCTGAAAATCCAGAAAGACCACATCCACCGGCTCTCCTCTATCCACCGCCCTAGACACATCCTCATGAAGGCAACTAGTTGTGAATAAAGCAATAATTGATATATTAACAATAATATTGATATTTATAATTAAGGGTCTGACAGAACTGAACACATGGTGACTGACTACATAGATACATAAAAACCCTACAGAACAGAAAGAGGCCCTTCAGCCCATTGAGTCTGCACCAACCACAATCCCACCCAGGCCCTACCCCAATTCCCCATATATTTTTACTCGCTAATCCCTCTAACCTACACATCCCAGGACACTAAGGGGCAATTTTAGCATGGCCAATCAACCTAACCCACACATCTTTGGACTGTGGGAGGAAACCGGAGCAAACCCATGCAGACACGAGGAGAATGTGCAAACTCCACACAGACAGTGACCCGAGCCAGGAATCGAACCCAGGACCCTGGAGCTGTGAAGCAGCAGTGCTAACCACTGTGCTACCGTGCCGCCCCTGGCGGGGCTACTGCCCTAGCTCCAACTGAGCGTCCTCCTAGCTCTTGATTGGCTAGGTTTCCTGCGTGGCCAGCCTGAGCATGTGACCCTCAGGGATTGCCCAGTTAATGGGATCTTTGTTACCAAAGTATTAAAGTACCTTAAGATCTCTTTGTCATCCTGTACACATCCCTTCACAACCTTTAACCTTTCTCATCCTCTGTCTCATTCTCTCTCTAATCTCCTCAACAATCCTCTGAGATTTTGGTAATTCTGGTCTCCTGCACACCCCCCATTTCCACTGATTATCCAATCCTAGGCTCTGGAATTTCCTTCCTAAACCTGTCTGCCCCTCTCTCCTCAGCGTTTAGACACGAATATCAGTGCATGTGGCCCAGGCTCTCATTCCAGTTTGATTTACCAGCTCTGTACTTAATTACACTAAGGTGCTATACAAATGCACGTTGCTAGGTCAGGTACCAATGATGTGTCCTCCAGTGTGAAAAAAAGACAGGGGCAATAAATATCACATTAAATATTTCACTGTTGAATGATTGAGGGGATAACTAGACATTTTTCTGTGTCACTATTGATGTCACCTTATCTCAGTGTAGAACAATAATGAATCACACAACATCAAATTCCAGAGAAAATAGTAAAATTAAAAGAGAATGAATCGCTTCTTCAGGGAGTGAGCAGTAACAGTGATGGACGTGAGATTCTGCGACATTGTGTGTATATGGCGAATGTTAACAGGGTTTGTTAAATTTAAGATTGGCAGTGGACAGTGTTATTACGGGGCAGTTATTAGGATGTATCAGACACAAAGCTGCCTCTTACTAACTGAATATTAACAGCCAGGGAGAAATCAATCTTCCAAAGGAAAAAGACTGCTTTAAAAGTTCATGTTATTTCCGACTGTGAATTGCTGACGAGATTACAGGTAGATTGTGTCCTCACTGATGGTTCTGTATTAATCGAATGCCACTCTTTATTTCTGCAGGGACCTCATGGAGCTGCAGGAGCTGAAGGAAGACAAGGAGATAAAGGAGCAAAAGTACGAAAATACATTCCCACTGCTTTATTTAAATTAACCAGGCACTGTGCTTTGCTACACTGACATCAAAGATCACAGCCGTACTATATTCAGGCAGAGGGACAGAGAGTACAACTGCACCATGTAACGTGTAGCCAGTGAAAGAGGCAAACAATTTATTATCTTTCAAAATCAGTATTGTTAATGTCCCCAGGATCAAAACCAGTCACCATCCGAGACAAAGCAGCCACTAATTCACCCCTATCCTCCCACCATAGACAAACAGTGACAGTGCTGTGTACGTCTACAAGATCCACAGTAAGGACTGGCCAAGGTTCCTTAGGCAGCGCTTTCCAAACCCATCACCATTGCTGTCCAGCAGGGTGGCAAACACACCTGTAAGAATCAAAAGCTAATCATTTATAGATAAAAGGTAATCATGACTAAATTCAATTGGAAATTCAGGGGAAACTTCTTTATCCAGAGTGTGCAAACTGCTATCACAGGAATGTGTTAAAGTGAAGAATTTACCCCAGTGGCAAAGTTCCCCCATGTTTTTACACATATATAAAGAGCAAGAGCATAGCCAGGGAGAGGATTGACCCACTTAAGGACAGGGGAGGGAATCTATGTGTGGAGCCAGAGGAAATGGGCGAGGTATTAAATGAGTACTGTGTGTCAGTATTCACCAAAGAGAAGGACTGGGTGAATGATGAGTCTGGGAAAGGATGTAGAACATAGAACATAGAACATTACAGTGTAGAACAGGCCCTTCGGCCCACGATGTTGCGCCGACCAGTTACAAAACAATGACCCACTAACCTAAACCAATCCCTTCTCGTCCATAAACCTATCCACGGATCTCTTAAACGCCCCCAAACTAGGCGCATTTACAACTGCAGCAGGCAGGGCATTCCAATCCCTCACCACCCTCTGGGTAAAGAACCTACCCCTGACATCCGTCCTATAACTACCACCCCTTAATTTAAAGCCATGCCCCTTCGTGCTAGATTTCTCCATCAGAGGAAAAAGGCTATCACTATCCACCCTATCTAAACCTCTAATCATCTTATATGTTTCAATAAGATCCCCTCTTAGCCGCCTTCTTTCCAGCGAAAACAACCCCAAATCCCTCAGCCTCTCCTCATAGGACCTCCCCTCCATACCAGGCAATATCCTGGTAAACCTCCTCTGCACCCTCTCCAAAGCCTCCACGTCCTTCCTGTAATGTGGGGACCAGAACTGCACACAATACTCCAAGTGCGGCCGCACCAGAGTTGTGTACAGTTGCAACATGACGCTGCGACTCCTAAATTCAATCCCCCTACCAATAAACGCCAAGACACCGTATGCCTTCTTAACAACCTTATCTACTTGACTCCCAACTTTCAGGGATCTATGTACACATACACCTAGATCCCTCTGCTCATCAACACTATTCAAAGTCCTCCCGTTAGCCCTATACTCGACACATCTGTGTAGATAGTTTGAGTCATGTTGAGATCAAAAAGGAGGTATTGGGGTTCTTGAGAAACATTAAGGTAAACAAGTTCCCAGGGCCTGATGGGATATACCCCAGAATACTGAGAGAGGCAAGGGAGGAAAATGCTGGGGTCTTGAGAGAAATCTTTGTATCCTCACTGGCTACAGGGGAGGTCCCAGAGGATTGGAGAATAGCCAATGTTGTTCCTTTGTTTAAGAATGGTAGCAACAATAATCCAGGTAATTACAGGCCAGTGAGCCTTACATCAGTGGTAGGGAAATTATTGGAGAGGATTCTTTGAGACAGGATTATTCCCACTTGGAAATAAGTGGACGTATTAGTGAGAGGCAACATGGTTTTGTAAAGGGGGGGTCGTGTCTCTCAAACTTGATTGAGTTTTCGAGGAAGTGGTGAAGATGATTGATGAGGGTAGGGCAGTGGATGTTGTCTACATGGACTTCAGTAAGGCCTTTGACAAGGTCCCTCATGGCAGACTGATGCAGAAGGTGAAGTCACACGGGATCAGAGGTGAGCTGGAAAGGTGGATACAAAACTGGCTCGGTCAAAGAAGACAGAGGGTAGCAGTGGAAGGGTGCGCTTCTGAATGGAGGGCTGTGACAAGTGGCATCCCTCAGGGATCAGTGCTGGGACCTTTGCTGTTTGTAATATATATAAATGATTTGGAGGAAAATGTAACTGGTTTGATTAGTAAGTTTGCGGATGACACAAAGGTTGATGGATTTGTGGATAGCGATGAAGACCATCAGAGGATACAGCAGGATACAGATCAGTTGGAGACTTGGGCAGAGAGATGGCAGATGGAGCTTAATCCAAACAAATGTGAGGTAATGCATTTTGGAAGGTTTAATTCAGATAGGAAATATACAGTAAATGGCAGAACCCTTAAGAGTATTGATAGGCAGAGGGATCTGGGTGTACAGGTACACAGGTCACTGAAAGTGGCAATGCAGGTGGAGAAGGTAGTCAAGAAGGCATACGGCATGCTTGCCTTCATCGGCTGGGGCATTGAGTTTAAAAATTGACAAGTCATGTCGCAGCTTTATAGAACCTTAGTTAGACCGCACTTGGAATATAGTGTTCAATTCTGGTCACCACACTACCGGAAGGATGTGGAGGCTTTGGAGAGGGTACAGAAAAGATTTACCAGGATGTTGCCTGGTATGGAGGGCATTAGATATGAGGAGAGGTTAGAGAAACTTGGTTTGTTCTCACTGGAGCGATGGCAGTTGAGGGGAGACCTGATAGAAGTCTACAAGATTATGAGGGGCATGGACAGAGTGGATAGTCAGAAGCTTTTTCCCAGGGTGGAAGAGTCAATTACTAGGGGGCACAGGTTTAAGGTGCGAGGGGTAAGGTTTAAAGGAGATGTATGAGGCAGATTTTTTACACAGAGGGTGGTGGGCGCCTGGAACTCGTTGCCAGGGAAGTAGTGGAAGTGGATACGATAGTGAGTTTTAAGGGGCGTCTTCCCAAATCCATGAATAGGACGGGAGTAGAGGGATATGGTCCCCGGAAGGGTAGGGGGATTTAGTTCAGTCGGGCAGCGTGGTCAGTGCAGGCTTGGAGGGGCCGAAGGGCCTGTTCCTGTGCTGGAATCTTCTTTGTTCTTTGAAAGTAAAGAAGGTGTATAACATGCTTGCCTTTATTGGTCGGGACATTGAGTACAAGGATCAGGATTGGTAGGGATTGGATCTGGTTATTCGTTGGTAAGGATCAGTGGAAAATGGGTCTAGCTATTTCTGGGCGAATATCGATAGAGAATGGGTGAAAACTCGAGCCTGCATTGGTCACCTACCAGATTGCTGTCAGGGGCTCAAGATCTGGAAATCACTGTTGTCGTGGGCAAGAACACGACTCTGGATCTCCCTCCTCCCTCCAACGTGCTGTCATCAGGTTCACCCGTCCATTAAGCGTATATAGGGGTTGACCATAATACATTGGCTTATTAACTGAGTTAACCCAGCAGAATCAGTGGATGTGGTTTATTTAGACTTTCAGAAGGCTTTCAACAAGGTTCACGTAACAGACTACTATGTAAAATTAAAGCACATGGGATTGTAGGTAATGTCTTGAAATGGAGAGAAAGCTGGTGAGCAGATAGGAAGCAAGGAGTTGGCATAAATGGGTCAAGAGATATGGGAGGAAGGGGGAATCAGGATTTAAATTTGATGATCAGCCATGATCAAAATAAATGGCGGAACAGGTTCGAAGGGCCAATTGGCCTCCTCCTGCTTCTCGTTTCTATGTTTCTAACCTGTCATCTCTTCACTCCCTGCCGTATGTTGACACTGTGCCAAAATGATGTTTCAGATAGATGTGAACCAGTTGTGGGAATTGCCACAGGAGCCTAAAGGTTAGTATAGCCCTTGGGGGAGAGGAACACAGCAGTCAGTGATCTGGCACTGCCCCTTGGAACAGGTTGGTATTGCCATTCTGCCACCCTGGTAGTACCAGCTGTCATGATGTGGGTATGCCGGCGTTGGACTGGCGTAAACACAGTAAAAAGTCTGACAACACCAGGTTTTAGTCCAACCTATTTATTTGATAATATACTCACAAGCTTTCGAGGTTAGTCCCTTCGTCAGGTGAATGGAGAGTTCTGGCCTCAGACAGAGCATATAAAGCACAGACAGTTTAGAGATTACTGATTAAAATGCGAATCCTTACACCTAACCTGCTGTTCAAGACCTGAAGTGGCTGATAATGTGAGTGGTAGGAGCACTGATCACAGTTTACAGAGATGTGTATTGTCTCCAGACAGTACAGTAAGTGAGGTTTTGCAAACCCAGGCAAGTCACGGGGGTTACAGATAGTGCGACATGAACCCAAGATCCCTGTTGAGACCGTCCTCATGTGTGCGGAACTTGGCTATCAGTCTCTGCTCAGCGACTCTGTGCTGTCGTGTGTCGTGAAGGCCGCCTTGGAGAATGCTTACCTGAAGGTCAGAGGCTGAATGCCCGTGACCACTGAAGTGTTCGCCAACAGGAAGGGAACAGTCTTGCCTGGTGACTGTCGAGCGATGTTCATTCATCCGTTGTCGTAGCGTCTGCATGGTCTCCCCAATGTACCATGCTTCAGGACATCCTTTCCTGCAACGTATCAGGTAGCATGGTACATTGGGGAGACCATGCAGACGCTACGACAACGGATGAATGAACATCGCTCGACAGTCACCAGGCAAGACTGTTCCCTTCCTGTTGGCGAATACTTCAGTGGTCACGGGCATTCAGCCTCTGACCTTCGGGTAAGCATTCTCCAAGGCGGCCTTCACGACACACGACAGCGCAGAGTCGCTGAGCAGAGACTGATAGCCAAGTTCCGCACACATGAGGACGGCCTCAACAGGGATCTTGGGTTCATGTCGCACTATCTGTAACCCCCGTGACTTGCCTGGGTTTGCAAAACCTCACTTACTGTACTGTCTGGAGACAATACACATCTCTTTAAACTGTGATCAGTGCTCCTACCACTCACATTGTCAGCCACTTCAGGTCTTGAACAGCAGGTTAGGTGTAAGGATTCGCATTTTAATCAGTAATCTCTAAACTGTCTGTGCTTTATATGCTCTGTCTGAGGCCAGAACTCTCCATTCACCTGACGAAGAGGGTAACCCCTCGAAAGCTTGTGAGAATATTATCAAATAAATAGGTTGGACTAAAACCTGGTGTTGTCAGACTTTTTACAGTACCAGCTGTGCCAAGGGGTGAGTCTCTGTAGCAGCCTCATGGGTACAGTTAATATTACAGTGCTTGTGGGATGGATAGAGAATGGGGCTGGTTCATTCTCGGTGAGATCAGTAACGATTAGATTTGGTTATTTCTTGGTGAATATCAGTGAAGAGCAGCTCTGGTGATTTTTTAATGTCCTCGCGTTGGACAGGGTTTCTCGTTGTCCTGCGATTATTTCTGATGAACTCTGAGAAGTCCCTGTGGTCTTATTGACAGAAAGTGTGGTGCCTACAGATATTGGAATGCAGCACTGATGTCTTTGGTTGATGGAGGATATTGTATTTCTAATTATTGCGTATTCAGAATGCGGAGTTCGATTGGGGATAATGTGACCTCTGTTGATCTCAGTGAATATGATGTAAATTGGCTTTTTCCCCGTTGTGATGTTTTTTGATATCAGCTTGCTGACAGCTCTCAGTCCAATCAATGGGCATGCTTTAACAGAGATTTTTCTCATCCCTTAATCCTTCAGTTGGACACGGAGACACTGACTGTCACCTCCCCCCCCCCCCCCCCCCCCCGGTTAGTTTCCACCGACCACCCATCAATTTCCTTTAGAAATCATCAGGTTGAATTTCACCTGTCTAGTGGGCGTTTCCACAGGGGGGGTGACATATAGAATAGCCCAATCACTCACTGCGCCCCCCCCACCCCCATGTTCACTTCAGGATGGGGTGGGGGGGGGGGGGGAACGAGACGGGCACTGAAATCAACAACTTGCTGTGGTATTTCAGTCAATAATTGAGGGTCCGTTCAGCTTGTTATTAAACCTGATGATGCGTTATTGGTCCAGGCAGTGGCCTCTCTTTCAGACACACTGGCAGTGGGGGATGCTGGAGAGCTCCACACACTGTCTGCCACCAGGACTCTGCTCAGTGGGCATTGCCAGGGCTGAAGTGTTTATCAAACATTAAACCCAAATGTGATGTGAGTTTCCTTTGCCATTAGATTTTTACTCGATAGAGAGTTCCGATAAGGACTGCTCTTTTTACTTGATTCCTTAACTTGATCATTTAGTTGAATGAGTTTGTCCGATGTGAGAATGGAAAGGTCATTCCTTTCACTGAAGGCCAGGGTCACATCGTCCGGTGGTCCCCTAAGGTCAAAACCCCTCCCTTCTCCTACCTGCTGCCTCTCTTAAACCCACCTCTGCCCACTATTCACCCCCACTCCCTTGCCCCTTCCCTTTACCAAGTATGGGGCAGGGGTAATTATGATGCGATTAGGCAAGAATTAGGGAGCATAAGAAACTGTCAGGTATGGGCACAAACGATAAGTGGAGCTTGTTCAAGGAACAAATACTGCGTGTCCCTGTCAGGCAGGGAGGAAATGGCCGAGTGAGGGAACCATGGTTCACAAAGGAGGTTGAATGTCTTGTTAAGAGGAAAAAGGAAGCGTATGTAAGGATGAGAAAACAAGGTTCAGTTGGGTCGCTCGAGGGTTACAAGGTAGCTAGGAATGAGTTAAAGAAAGGGTTTAGGAGAGCTAGGAGGGAGCATGAGAAATCGTTCTGGGGAAGGTGGGACCTCTATAAGAGGGATGGTCTACACCTGAATCAGAAGGGGACCAATATCCTGGGGGGTAAGTTTGCTAGGGCTATGCAGGGAAGTTTAAACTGATTCGGAGGGGGGGAGGGATCCTGAGTAGAGGGTTTGAAAGTGAGGGGTGCATGGATGGGGACTGCAATGCATGGCAACGCAGGGGTGGGGTGGAGCAGGGTTTGAAATGTGTATACTTCAATGCGAGGAGTATTTGCAATAAAGTGGGTGAACTTGCAGCGTGGATCAGTACCTGGGACTTCGATGTTGTGGCCATTTCAGAGACATGGATAGAGCAGGGGCAGGAATGGATGCTGCAGGTCCCGGGGTTTAAATGTTTTAGTCGAAGTAGAGAAGGAGGTAGAAGGGGGGGAGGGGTAGCATTATTGGTCAGGGATTGTATTACAATGTCAGAGAGGAAGTTTGATGAGGACTTGTCTGTTGAGGTAGTATGGGCGGAGATTAGAAATAGGAGAGGAGAGGTCACCCTGTTGGGAGTCTTTTATAGACCTCCTAAAAGTTCTAGAGAGGTTGAGGAAAGGATTGCGGAGACAATCCTGGTTAGGAGTGAAAGTAATAGGGTAATTGTAATGGGGGATTTTAACTTTACTAATATTGATTGGAATTGTTATAGCTCTAGCTCGTTAGAGGGGTCAGTTTTTGTGCAAAGTGTGCAGGAAGGTTTTTTGACTCAGTATATAGATAGGCCAACTAGAGGTGAGGCTATATTGGATTTGGTGCTGGGAAATGAGTCAGATCAGGTGTTGGATTTGGAAGTTGGTGTGCATTTTGGTGATAGTGACCACAATTCGGTTACGTTCACCTTAGTGATGGAAAGGGATAGGCATGAACCTCGGGCCAGTGGTTTTAGCTGGGGGAAGGGTAATTATGAGGCTATTAGGAGAGAATTAGGAAACATAGGTTGGACTAGGAGATTACAGGGACTGGGAACGTCCGAAATGTGGAGTTTTTTCAAGGAGCAGCTACTGCAAGTCTGTGATAGGTACGTCCCTGTCAGGCAAGGAGGAATTGGTAAGGCTAGGGAACCGTGGTGCACTAAAAAAGTTGATTCGTTGGTTAAAAAGAAAAAGGAGGCTTATGTTCGGATGAGACGTGAGCACTCGGATAGTGCACTAGAGAGCTTTAGATTGGCTAGGAGGGAGTTGAAGAGCGAGCTAAGAAGGGCTAAAAGAGGACATGAGAAGACTTTGGCTGATAGGGTTAAGGAGAATCCTAAGGCGTTCTATAGGTATGTCAAGAACAGAAGGTTGGTTAGGGCAAGGTTAGGGCCAGTTATAGACGGCAGAGGGAAGTTATGTGTGGAACCAGAGGAGATTGGTGAAGCATTGAACCAATATTTCTCTTCGGTGTTCACGCAGGGGGACATGGATATAGCTGAGGAGGACACTGGGTTGCAGGGGAGTAGAATTGACAGTGTTACAGTTGATAAGGAGGATGTGCTGGATATTCTGGAGGATCTGAAAATAGATAAGTCCCCTGGTCCGGATGGGATTTACCCCAGGATTCTCTGGGAGGCAAGAGAAGTGATTGCAGAGCCTCTGGCTCTGATCTTCAGGTCGTCGTTGGCCTCTGGTATAGTACCAGATGATTGGAGGTTAGCGAATGTTGTCCCATTGTTTAAGAAGGGGAACAGAGACTTCCCCGGGAATTATAGACCGGTGAGTCTCACTTCTGTTGTGGGCAAGGTTTTGGAAAAAATTATTAGGGATAGGATTTATAGTTATTTGGAGAGTAATGAGTTGTTTTGAGATAGTCAGCATGGTTTTGTGGCGGGTAGGTCGTGCCTTACTAACCTTATTGAGTTTTTTGAGAAAGTGACCAAAGAGGTGGATGGGGGTAAGGCAGTGGACGTGGTGTATATGGATTTTAGTAAGGCGTTTGATAAGGTTCACCGTGGTAGGCTTCTGCACAAAATGCAGATGTATGGGATTGGGGGTGATCTAGGGAACTGGATTAGGAATTGGCTAGCGGATAGGAGACAGAGGGTAGTGGTTGACGGTAAATATTCATCATGGAGTTCGGTTACAAGTGGTGTGCCTCAGGGATCTGTGTTGTGGCCACTGCTGTTTGTGATTTTTATTAATGATCTGGATGAGGGTATAGTTGGGTGGATTAGTAAATTTGCTGATGACACCAAAGTCGGAGGTGTGGTAGATAGTGAGGAAGGGTGTCATAGTTTGCAGGAAGACTTAGACAGGTTGCAGAGCTGGGCCGAGAGGTGGCGGATGGAGTTTAATGCAGAGAAATGTGAGGTAATTCACTTTGGTAGGAATAACAGATGTGTCGAGTATAGGGCTAACGGGAAGACTTTGAATAGTGTGGAGGAGCAGAGGGATCTAGGTGTATGTGTACATAGATCCCTGAAAGTTGGGAATCAATTAGATAAGGTTGTTAAGAAGGCATACGGTGTCTTGGCGTTTATTGGTAGGGGGATTGAATTTAGGAGTCGTAGCGTTATGTTGCAACTGTACACAACTCTGGTGCGGCCGCACTTGGAGTATTGTGTGCAGTTCTGGTCCCCACATTACAGGAAGGATGTGGAGGCTTTGGAGAGGGTGCAGAGGAGGTTTACCAGGATGTTGCCTGGTATGGAGGGGAGGTCCTATGAGGAGAGACTGAGGGATTTGGGGTTGTTTTCGCTAGAAAGAAGGCGGCTAAGAGGGGATCTTATTGAAACATATAAGATGATCAGAGGTTTAGATAGGGTGGATAATGATAGCCTTTTTCCTCTGATGGAAAAATCTAGCACGAGGAGGCATGGCTTTAAACTAAGGGGGGGTAGTTATAGGACAGATGTCAGGGGTAGGTTCTTTACCCAGAGGGTGGTGAGGGATTGGAATGCCCTGCCTGCTGCAGTTGTAAATGCGCCTAGTTTGGGGGCGTTTAAGATGTCTGTGGACAGGTTTATGGACGAAAAGGGATTGGTTTAGATTAGTGGGTCACTGTTGTTTTTTTTTTAACTGGTCGGCGCAACATCGTGGGCCGATGGGCCTGTTCTGCGCTGTAATGTTCTATGTTCTATGTTCTATAAATCCATGGTGGGTCAGATCAAGGAAAACCCCAAGGCTTTTTACTCTTACGTGAGAAATAAAAGAATGATCAGGGTGAGGTTAGGGCCAGTCAAGGATAGTAGTGGGAACTTGTGTATGGAGTCAGAAGAGATAGGAGGCGATGAATGAATACTTTACTTCAGTGTTCACTAAGGAGAGGGGCCATGTTTTTGAGGATGAGAGTGTGATACAGGCTGATAGGATGGAGGAGGTAGATGTTCTAAGGGAAGATGTATTAGCGATTTTGAAAAACCTGAGGGAGGATAAGTCCTCTGGGCCAGATGGGATACATCCTAGGATACTTTGGGAGGCAAGGGATGAGATTATGGAGCTTTAATCTTTGGGTCCTCACTGTCCACGGGGATTGTGCCAGAGGATTGGAGAGTGGTGAATGTTGTTCCTCTCTTCAAGAAAGGAAATAAGAATGACCCGGGTAATTACAGGCCAGTTAGTCTTATTTCGGTGGTCGGTAAGTTAATGGAAAGGGTCCTGAGAGATAGGATTTATGACCCTTTGGAAAGATGCAGTTTAATCCGGGATAGTCACCACGGTTTCATGAGGGGTAAGTCCTGCCTCATAAATTTGATTGAATTCTTTGAGGAGGTAACTAAATGTGTAGACGAAGGTAGAGCAGTTGATGTCGTATACATGGATTTTAGTAAGGTGTTTGATAAGGCTCCCCATGGTAGGTTCATGAAGAAGATGAGGAGGCGTGGGATAGAAGGAAATTTGGCCGATTGGATAAGTAACTGGCTGTCTCATAGCAGACAGAGGGTGGTGGTGGAGGGAAAATTTTCAGACTGGAGGCCAGTTACCAGCGGTGTACCACAGGGGTCAGTGCTGGGTCCTCTGCTATTTGTGATTTTTATCAATGACTTGGAAGAGGGGGCTGAAGGGTGGGTTAGTAAATTTGCTGATGACACCAAGATTGGTGGAGTCGTGGATGAGGTGGAGGGCTCTTGTAGGCTGCAAAGAGACATTGATAGGATGCAGAGCTGGGCTGAAAAGTGGCAGATGGAGTTTAACCCTGATAAGTGCGAGGTGATTCATTTTGGTAGGACAAACTTGAATGTGGATTACAGGGTCAACGGCAGGGTTCTGAGGAATGTGGAGCAATAGAGAGATCTTGGGGTTCATATCCACAGATCTCTGAAGGTTGCCACTCAAGTGGATAGAGCTGTGAAGAAGGCTTATACTGTGTTAGTGTTTATTAACAGGGGGTTTGAGTTTAAGAGCCGTGGGGTTATGCTGCAATTATACTATAATATAGGTTCCTATATTCAAGAAAGGGAGTAGAGATAGCCCAGGAAATTATCGACTGGTGAGTCTAACCTCGGTGGTTGGTAAGTTGATAGAGTGGATCCTGAGAGACGGGATATATGAACATTTAGAGAAGTTTAGTATGATCAATAGTAGTCAGCACGGTTTTGTCAAGGGCAGATCATGTCTTACGAGCCTGTTGAGTTTTTTTAAAATGTGACTGAACACATTGATGAAGGAAGAGCAGTAGATGTGGTTTATATGGACTTCAGCAAGGCGTTCAATGAGGTCCCCCATGCAAGACTTATTGAGAAATTGAGAGGGCATGGGATCCAAGGGGCTGTTGCCTCGTGGATCCAGAACTGGCTTGCCTGCAGAAGGCAGAGAGTGGTTGTGGATGGGTCTTTTTCTGCATGGAGGTCGGTCACCAGTGGAGTGCCCCAGGGATCTGTTCTGGGACCCTTGCTGTTTGTCATTTTTATAAATGACCTGGATGAGGAAGTGGAGGGAGGGGTTGGTAAGTTTACTGATGACACAAAGATCGGAGGTGTTGTGGATAGTGTGGAGGGATGTCAGAAATTGCAGCGAGACATAGATAGGATGCAACACTGGGCGGAGAAGTGGCAGATGGAGTTCAACCCGGATAAGTCTGTGGTGGTCCATTTTGGCAGGTCAAATGGGATGAAGGAATATAATATTAAGGGTAGGACTCTTGGCAGTGTGGAAGATCAGAAGGATCTTGGGGTCCGGGTTCATAGGATGCTCAAATCAGCTTCGCAAGTGGAGGATGTGGTCAAGAAGGTGTATGGTGTACTGGCCTTCATCAATCGAGGGATTGAGTTTAGGAGTCGGGAGGTAATGCTGCAGCTTTATAAGACCCTTGTCAGACCCCACTTGGAGTATTGTGCGCAGTTCTGGTCGCCTCACTATAGGAAGGATGTGGAGGCTATTGAGAGGGTGCAGAGGAGATTTACAAGGATGTTGCCTGGATTGGGTGGCATGCCTTATGAGGATAGGTTGAGGGAGCTAGGTCTTTTTTCCCTGGAGAGACAAAGGTTGAGAGGCGACCTGATAGAGATTTATAAAATGTTGAGAGGAATAGATAGGGTGGATTCTCAGAAGCTATTTCCCAGGGCCGAAATGGTCACTACGAGAGGACACAGGTTTAAGGTGCTGGGGAGCAAATACAGAGGAGATGTTAGGGGTAAGTTTTTCACTCAGAGGGTGGTGAGTGAATGGAATCGGCTGCCGTCGGTGGTGGTGGAGGCGAACTCGCTGGGGTCTTTTAAAAGACTTCTGGATGACCATATGGGATTTAATGGGATTGGGAGTTACAGATAGTTCTACGGCTTGGTGGGTATAGATATGATCAATGCAACTTGTGGGCTGAAGGGCCTGTTTGTGCTGTAGTGTTCTATGTTCTATGAGATGTCGGGGTAAGTTTTTCACTCAGAGGGTAGTGGGTGAGTGGAATCGGCTGCCAGCGGTGGTGGTGGAGGTGGATTCGATAGGGTCTTTTAAGAGACTTCTGGATGAGTATATGGAACTTAGTAAAATAGAGGGTTATAGGTAAGCCTAGTAGGTGGAGATAAGATTGGCGCAACTTGTAGGCCGAAGGGCCTGTTTGTGCTGTAGTTTTTCTATGCCCTTTCCATGTTCTGTGTATGAGGGATGTGTTGGTTATGGTAGGTTGGGAAAATATAAGATTTGCCACTACAGGCAATGTCTAGTATTTAAACATAGTTTATATGTTTTTATATATATATATAAATGATAATATATATTCCCCTAAGATATAAACAGCCACTGGGGGTCGCACAATGGTTAGCGTTGCTGCCTTTCAGTGCCAGGGACCCAGGTTCGATTCCCGGAAGGTCAATGCCTGTGTGGAGATTGCATGTTCTCCCCGTGTCTGCATGGGTTTCCTCCCATAGTCTTAAAAGATGTGTTAGTTAGGGTGCATTGACCTGAACAGGCGACTAGGGGAATTTTGCAGTAAAATAGAACATAGAACATAGAACATTACAGCGCAGAACAGGCCCTTCGGCCCACGATGTTGGGCCGACCAGTTAAAAAACAATGACCCACTAACCTAAACCAATCCCTTTTCGTCCATAAACGGTCAAAGGGTAGTTTATAAGGAAGTCAGAAAAATTGATAAGCCTGAAAATTGGGAACAATTTAAGATTCAGGAGAATCCAAAGGTGTGTGGGTTGGGTGGATTGGCCAAGCTGGATTGACCCTAGTGTCAGGAGGATTAACAGGGTAAATGTGTGGGGTTACAGAAATAGGGCCTGGGTGGCATTGTGGTCAGTATAGACTCAAAGGGCTGAATGGCCTCTTTCTTTTCTGTAGGGGTTCTATGATTCTGTGAGACCAAGGAACTGATAAAGAAAAAGAATATGAACACAAACACGTAAGATGGAGTGTAAAACATCTTTTGATGTGTGAAAAATAAAAGATTATCTTGGAAAAGTGTGAGCCCAGTATGGGGGCAGGGCTGGAGAGTTTATAATGGAACATAAGGAAATGGAGGAGAAACAAAATAATTAACTTGTGTCTGCTTAAAATCTCCCCAAAATACCAGGGACCCAAAGGATTTATGAAGCTGAGAGATTGACAGAAATTAGTCTTAATAAAGAGGTCGCACCCAAAACATTCACTGGATTGAAAGCTGATAAATCCCCTCTATCAGATTCGGTTAATTAGGTACATCAAAAAATAGGGACAGGATCCGTTGTCATATTCCATTTATTCTCTTTTCAACTACTTTGGTGACCCTTTTGCTAGTTTTGGAAACAATCGCAGAGTACTGAACACAGTGGCAGTAGAAATAGTGGATGCATTGGTGGCTATCTCTGTACATATCTATATCTATATATAATATAGAAATATAGGAGTCGCAGCGTCATGATGCAACTGTACACAACTCTGGTGCGGCCGCACTTGGAGTATTGTGTGCAGTTCTGGTCCCCACATTACAGGAAGGATGTAGAGACTTTGGAGAGGGTGCAGAGGAGGTTTACCAGGATGTTGCCTGGTATGGAGGGGAGGTCCTATGAGGAGAGACTGAGAGATTTGGGGTTGTTTTCGCTGGAAAGAAGGCGGCTAAGAGGGGACCTTATTGAAACATATAAGATGATTAGAGGTTTAGACAGGGTAGATAGTGATAGCCTTTTTCCTAGGATGGAGAAAGCTAGCACGAGGGGGCACGACTTTAAATTAAGGGGGGGTAGTTATAAGACTGATGTCAGGGGTAGGTTCTTTACCCAGAGGGTGGTGAGGGACTGGAATGCCCTGCCAGCTGCAGTTGTAAATGCGCCTAGTTTGGGGGCGTTTAAGAGATCTGTGGATAGGTTTATGGACGAAATGGGATTGGTTTAGATTAGTGGGTTAGTGTTGTTTTTTTTTAGAAGCTGGTCGGCGCAACATCGTGGGCCGAAGGGCCTGTTCTGCGCTGTAATGTTCTATGTTCTATATATGTATCTATATAAATATGTATCTATCTCTATATCTCCAAAAGCTACTGCTTCTACAAGAGTTCCTGCAGGCTGAAAAGTAGAAACTGTAAACCCACTGTTTGAGTCAGGAGCGGTGAGAGGATGGAAACCCATTAGTCTGACAGTAGCAGGCGGGAAAATGTTCGAATCTATTGTAAAGGATGTGATAATTTGACACAAAGAAAGTAAAACGGCAAAAATTAGGCAGAGTCAACATGGATTTATGAAAGGCAATCATGTTTGATAAGCCTGCTATCTGTCACATAACCAAAGGAGAACAAGTGGATTTGTGTATCTGGAGATTACTGAGCAAAACTCATTCTAATGGCATTGGGGGGAGTTGGTTTGGGTGGAGAATGGGTGAACAGGCAGAAAGAACCATTCGGATCATTCCCAGGTGACAGCTGCAGCGAGTGGGGAACCACAAGGATCAGTGCTGGGACCACAGCTGTTCACAGGAGTTGTCACTGATCTGGATGTGGGAGCCACATGTAATATTTGCAAAGTTTCTGATGAAACCAAACTGGATGGTAATGTTCCTCTGGGAGGAGAATGCAAGGAGACTTCGGGGGAACTTGGGCAGACTAAATGAACAGGCTCGAAAACAGCACCAAGCTAAGGCACTAATCACCAGCATTCCTTTGAAAACACATTTCAAATCCGTGACACATGGGGAGGCGATGGTCTAGTGGGATTATCACCAGACCATTAATCCAGAAACTAATGTTCTGGGGACCCGGGTTCAAATCCCGCCATGGCAGATGGTGAAATTTGATAATTAAAATAATCTGGAATTAAAAATCTACTGATGCCCGTCACCGATTTGGTTCACTAATGTGCCTGAGGGAAGAAAATCTGCTGTCCTTGCCCGTCTGGCCTACATGTGACTCCAGAACCACGGCAATGTGGCTGACTCTCAGCTACCCTCTGAAATGGCCCAACAAGCCACTCAGTTCAAGAGCAACTCAAGGGATGGGCAATAAATACTGACCAGTCAGTGATGTCTGTTGTCTCATAAATGCAACAAATACCATCGACAAGGACAAGAGCAGGAGATACACGGGGACAGCACACTCTGCGAAGTATATCGCCATTCCTTCACTGTCACTGGGTCAAAATCCTGGAACTCCCTCCCTTACAGCACTGTGGGTGTCCCTACACCTCAGAGACTGCAGCGGTTCAAGAAGGCATCTCACCACCACCTTCTAAAGAGCAATTCAGGATGAGTAATAAATATTGGCCAGCCAGCGATACATAAAAACGGAATAATTTTTAAAAAGTGATCTTGAATTCTGCCAGGCCACAAACCCCTGATAAACGTGAAGTGATGATTGTGATGCTGACCTTTGACCTCCTTTCTCGGCCCAGGGTGAAGCAGGTGCGGAGGGGCCTCCAGGCAAGACCGGCCCAGTGGGACCTCAGGGACCTCCAGGGAAATCAGGCCCTGAGGGCTTGCGAGGGATTCCTGGCCCTGTTGTAAGTACAAACACGGAAAACAACAAAAAAAAGGCCTTTCTTGTTTGAATTTGTTTCTGAAATTAGATGAAGTTGATGGGGAATTATTTCACAAAAAAAAATGCTTGTTGATTTGTTTGCAGGGTGAGCAAGGTCACCCTGGACCTCCAGGTCAGGATGGACCACCAGGACCAATCGTAAGTAAATACTTTGAGTTGTTGTTGTCATTTGTCTAACTAGAGACCAGAGAGATAATCACATGGCCAACTAATCAAATTCTCCCCTCAGTATTTAAACTGGTGAAGTTGAATTCATATCTGATCATTCACACGGTCTGTGTGGAGTCTGCACGTTCTCCCCATGTCTGCGTGGGTTTCCTCCAGGTGCTCCGGTTTCCTCCCACAGTCCGAAAGACGAGCTGGTTAGATGCATTGGCCATGCAAAATTTACCCTAATGTCAGTGGGATTAGCAGGGTAAATATGTGAGGTTATGGGGATAGGAGCTGGGTGGGATTGTTGTTGGTATAGATTCAATGGGCTGAATGGCCTCTTTCTGCACTGTAGGGATTCTAAACAATAGATTGAGAGAGTAACTGAAGACAGAGTGTGATTTGAGAATATTATGAATGTGATCAATTCTAATCGAAACCTTCCTGTCCCAGGGTCCACCTGGTTTGCCTGGATTGAAGGGAGTTCCAGGGAGTAAGGGTGAGAAGGTGAGTGAGTCTGATTCCATAATCTGTCACTCGGTGTTCTCATTTATAAACTTTGTTTGAGTTTGTTAAACACCGCACACATTCCCACTCCGATCGGAAAATTACCAATGACTGTGTTTTGGAATGGGAAGTTAAGGATTCTGATGGGAATTTAAGGATTCTGATGGGAAGTTAAGGATGTTGATGGGAATTTAAGGATGTTGATGGGAATTTAAGGATGTTGATGGGAAGTTAAGGATGTTGATGGGAAGTTAAGGATGTTGATGGGAAGTGTTTCTTTCGGACAGGGACACCCCGGGCTGATTGGGTTGATTGGACCACCAGGTGAACAGGGTGAGAAAGGAGATCGAGGACTTCCGGGACTCCAGGGAACACCAGGAATCAAAGGAGACGTTGTGAGTAAATCCTGTTTCTGATTACTTTCAAAAAACGTTAGGCCTTTCTGACCCGCTGTGCTGGTCCAATAGCAAAGCGGAACAGGAAGTGACAGCCAGAGGTTAAAAATGAGAATTGTGCCTAGCTTCCCCCAGGCTGTCTCAGGTGTGAAGCTGATTTAAATATAAATAAATTGATTTTAATCTGATTAATGTGTGCGGAACATCATTGTCAGAGCTCTGTTATCTCTCTGATCTGTCTGGTGAAGGAGCCTCTCTGCTGAGTATCAGTTCCCACACTAACGGGGTCCTGATACGACAGCCTCGCTGGTGGACCAGAGACATGGCTGGGCAGTGCCAGCCAAGGACCCTGGCATTGCCCACCAGGCACCTGGCACCGTGCAGTGCTAAGGGCACAGGGTGAGGGGCAGACTGTCACCAGGTGCAAACAGACAGAGGCTGGGTCAGGTGGGAAGGGTGGACGGGGAAGGAGAGGAGGGAACCCTGCATCTGGGGGCCGTGTACCTGTCGATTAGGGGTGGAGAGCAGCAAACAGGAGGCTGGCAACTGGGGGGGGGATGTCAGTGGGAGAGGGGGAGTAGTGATTGGGGGGGTCAATGGGAGAGTGGTGATTGGAGGATTTGGTGGGGGGGGGTGGTGATTGGGGGGGGTCAGTGGGAGGCTGGTGATTGGGGGGTTCTGTGGGATGATTGGGGGCTTTTTGGGGAGTGGTGATTGGGGGGGTCAGTGAGGGGGGTGTAGTGATTGGGGGGGGTCGATGGGAGAGTGGTGATTGGAGGATTTAGTTAGGGGGGGTGACCTGGGGGGGAACAGTGAGGGGGGGTGATTGAGGGGGTCTGTGGGGTTATTGGGGGCTCTCTGGGGGTGGTGACTGGGGAGGGGGTTAGTGGGGGGTGGTTGATTTAGGGTGTCAGTGAGGGGGTGGTGATTGATTGATTGGGGGGGGTCAGTGGGAGGTGGTGATTGGGGGATTGGTGGGAAGGTGTTGGTGGGGGGAATGGTGATTGGAGGGTTTCTGGAAGTGTGGTGATGGGGAGGGTCATTGAGGGGGTGGTGATTGGGGGTGAGTGGGGGATAGTGATTGGAGGAGTGGTGATTGGAGGAGTCCGTGGGGGGGAGGTGGTGAATGGGGGAGTCGTTGGGATCTGGTGACTGGAGGGTCATGGGGGGGTAGTGATTGGGAGGTTTGGTGTTTGGGGGTTTGATGGGAGGGGGTTGGTGGGGGGGGTGGTGATTGGAGGGTCAGTGGGGGTGTGTGATTGGGGGTCGTGGAGGGGGCATTGGTGATTGGGGGGTTGGTGGGAAGAGGTTGGTGGTGGAGTGGTGATTGGGGGTCAGTGAGGGTAGTGATTGGGTGGTTGATTGGGGGGGGTGTGATTTGGGGGGGTCGGTGGGAGGGAGTGGTGATTAGAGTCACAGAGGTTTACAGCATGGAAACAGACCGTTCAGCCCAACTTGACCCTGCTGCCCTTTTCTTTTAAACCCCTAAGCTAATCCTAATTGCCCTCATTTGACCCATATCCCTCGATACCCATCGTACCCATGTAACGATCTAAATGCTTTTTAAAAGATAAAATTGTACCCGCCTCTACTACTACCTCTGGCAGCTTGTTCCAGACACTCACCACCCTCTGTGTGAAAGAATTGCCCCTCTGGACACTTTTGTATCTCTTCCCTCTCACCTTAAACCTCTGCCCTCTAGTTTTAGACCCTCCTAACTTTGGCAAAAGATATTGACTATCTACCTTGTCTATGCCCCTCATTATAGAACCCTAAAACAATACAGCACAGAAACAGGCCATTTGGCCCTTCTTGTCTGTGCTGAACCATTTCTCTGCCTAATCGCACTGACCTGCACTTGGACCATATCCCTCCACACCCCTCTCATCCATGTACTTGTCCAAGTTTTAACTGTTAAAAGTGACCCCCCATTTATCACTTTATCCGGCAGCTCATTCCACACTCCCACCACTCTCTGTGTGAAGAAGCCCCCCCCTAATATTCCCTTTAAACTTTTCTCCTTTCACCCTTAACCCATGCCCTCTGGTTTTTTTCTCCCCTAGCCTCAGTGGAAAAAGCCTGCTTGCATTCACTCTATCTATACCCATCAAAATCTTACACACCTCTATCAAATCTCCCCTCATTCTTCTACGCTCCAGGGAATAAAGTCCTAACCTATTCAATCTCTCTCTGTAACTCATCTTCTCAAGTCCCGGCAACATCCTTGTGAACCTTCTCTGCACTCTTTCAATCTTATTTACATCCTTCCTGTAACTAGGTGACCAAAACTGTACACAATACTCTAAATTCAGCCTCACCAATGCCTTATATAACCTTACCATAACGCTCCAACTCTTATACTTAATACTTTGATTTATAAAGGCCAATGTTCCAAAAGCACTCTTTACGACCCTATCCACCTGTGACGTCACTTTTAGGGAATTCTGTACCTGTATTCCCAGATCCCTCTGTTCTACTGCACTCTTCAGAGTCCTACCATTTACCCTGTACGTTCTACTTTGGTTTGTCCTTCCAAAGTGCAATATCTCACACTTGTCTGTGTTAAATTCCATCTGCCATTTTCCAGCCCATTTTTCTAGTTGGTCCAAATCCCTCTGCAAACTTTGAAAACCTTCCTCACTGTCCACTCCACCTCCAATCTTTGTATCATCAGCAAATTTGCTGATCCAATTTACCACATTATCATCCAGATCATTGATACAGATGACAAACAACAATGGACCCAACACCGATCCCTGTGGCACTCCACTCGTCACAGGCCTCCACTCAGAGAAGCAATCCTCCACTACCACTCTCTGGCTTCTTCCATTGAGCCAGTGTCTAATCCAGTTTACTACCTCCCCATGTATACCTAGCGACTGAACCTTCCTTACTAACCTCCCCATGAGGGACCTTGTCAAAGGCCTTACTGGAGTCCAGGGAGACAACATCCACTGCCTTCCCTTCATCCACTTTTGCAGTAACTGCCTCGGAAAACTCTAATAGATTGGTTAAACATGACCTACCACACACAAAGCCATGTTGTAGACCTCTATAAGGTCACCACTCAGCCTCCTACACTCCAGAAAAAGAAGTCCTAGTCTATCCAGCGTCTCCTTATAACTCAGACCATCAAGCCCCAGGAGCATCCTAGCAAATCTTTTTTACACTTTTTCTAGTTGAATGTTATCCTTTCTAAAATAGGGTGACCAGAATTGCACACAGTGTGTGCAAGTGTGCCCTTACCAATGTCTTGTACAACTTCAACAAGACGTCCCAACTCCTGTATTCAATGTTCTGACCAATGAAACCAAGCATGCTGAATGTCTTCTTCACCACTCTGTCCACCTGTGACTCCACTTTCAAGGAGCTATGAACGTGTACCCCTAGATTTTTTTTTTCTGTAACTCTCCCCAATGCTCTACCATTAACTGAGTAAATCCTACCCTGGTTCAATCTCCCAAAATGCATCTCCTTGCATTTGTCTAAATTAAACTCCATCTGCCATCCGTCAGCCCACTGGCCCAATTGATCAAGATCCTGTTGCAATTGGAGATAACTTTCCTCACTGTCCACTGTGCCACCAATCTTGGTATCAGCTGAAACATCATCAACAGTGCAGCAGTCCCTCAGTACTGACCCTCTGACAGTGTGGCACTCCCTCAGCACTGACCCTCTGACAGTGCGGCACTCCCTCAGCACTGACCCTCTGACAGTGCGGCACTCCCTCAGCACTGACCCTCTGACAGTGCGGCACTCCCTCAATACTGACCCTCTGACAGTGCGGCACTCCCTCGGCACTGACTCTCTGACAGTGCGGCACTCCCTCGGCACTGACCCTCTGACAGTGCGGCACTCCCTCGGCACTGACCCTCTGACAGTGCGGCACTCCCTCGGCACTGACCCTCTGACAGTGCGGCACTCCCTCGGCACTGACCCTCTGACAGTGCGGCACTCCCTCGGCACTGACCCTCTGACAGTGCGGCACTCCCTCGGCACTGACCCTCTGACAGTGCGGCACTCCCTCGGCACTGACCCTCTGACAGTGCAGCACTCCCTCAGCACTGACCCTCTGACAGTGCGGCACTCCCTCAGTACTGACCCTCTGACAGTGCCGGTTCAAGGGGCTGAATGGCCTCCTTCTTTTGTTAGGTTTTTGACATCTGTTTGAGGATTTATTCAGTGTTTAATTGGCTCTGAGGAAATCAGCAGCTGAAATGTTTCGATGTTAAATTTGGAATTGATAAGGAAATGGGACAAAGCTCCTAACGGCTGGAAATGTGAACATTCAATGAAGGAAGCTCCTTTGATCAGAACACTCTGCATTTATGTAGCACCTTTAACACAGGAACATTTCCCAAGCTGCCTCACAGGGGATATTTGGTGACAGGTCGAGGAGGTGATTTCTGAGGAGTGTTTTGAAGAGAATTGGGGAAATCCAGGATGCAGACAGCCAGAGACACAGCAGCAATGGGATTCACAGGAGAGGCTGGAGTTGGAGAGACTGTGAGGGGGTGTGAGGGTGTGGGGACGCGAGGGGGTATGAGGGTGTGAGGGTGTGGGGACGCGAGGGGGTATGAGGGTGCGAGGTTACGAGGGTGTGAGGGTATGAAGTTTGGGTTGATCACAGAACAAGGGAGGGATAAGAAAAAAATGAGAAATAAATCAGTTAATTTTCATCCACAAACGAGCGGTTTCTCACGGCTGACGTGCCCTGTCCTTTCTGTTTCATTCCAGGGTAATCCTGGAGCCGCAGGACCTGTTGGACCCCCCGGACCCCCTGGTTTGCCTGTAAGTGCGGAAGAGAGAAAGTTTCAACAATCCTTTGCTCGTCATGATTTTTACCCCTGTCCCCAGTACGGGATTGGCTGAGGACAGGATCCCGCGGAGGCTGGGGCGGGGTGGGGGGGGGTGGGGGAGCGCGGGGGCTGGGGGGCTCCCTGATCTTGGGGGAGTGGGCTACACAGAGCATGTTGGCAGGTGGGACCCGGAGATCCCACTGACGACCAATGGTGAAGCTGTTCCTGGCTGGAATTCACCCATGGGAAATGGGGGAAAGCCTCACTCGGAGACAAGGGGTGACAGGAGATCTTTCCAGCTGGGGGAAGGTTTGTAACAGAATTCCCCAAAGGTTGGTGTTGGTTGGTAATAAGTTCTGGTAACCAGAAACCATAAATATCAGATAATGATTAATAAATCCAATGGGAATTCAGAAGAAACTTTTCCCAGAGTCTGGGGAGAATGTGGGACTCGGTCCCACGGGGGGAGTGGGGAGAATGTGGGACTTGCTCCCACGGGGAGTGGGGAGAATGTGGGACTCGCTCCCACAGGGAGTGAGGAGAATGTGGGACTCGCTCCCACAGGGAGTGGGGAGAGTGTGGGACTCGCTCCCACGGGGAGTGGGGAGAATGTGGGACTCGCTCCCACAGGGAGTGGGGAGAGTGTGGGACTCGCTCCCACGGGGAGTGGGGAGAATGTGGGACTCGCTCCCACGGGGAGTGGTTCAGGTGAATTGTATCGATACATTGAAGGGGAAACTGGACAAACAAATGAGGGAGAGAGGAATCGAAGGAGATGCTGATTGGGTGAGAGGAAGAGGGGGTGGGAGGTAGTTCATGTGGAACAGAAACGCTAGCACGGAGCAGATGGGCTGAATGGCCAGTTGTGTATTGTGAGTACAATGTCAGGCTGTGTTTGGAAATCAGGATTTTTTTCATTGTTGCTGGAGTATTTTCTGGAGAATAACTCCAGTGTATAAATGCAAACTCTTGCAGTGTGATTGGCCAAGGAATTCTGGCTGAATAGATTAGTCTGTGAATCTCAGCTTGTGAAATGTTTTAGATTTGAGGAGGTTCTGAATATTCTCTCTGTTTGATCACAGGGTCCACTGGGTCCAAAAGGTTCCAAGGGTTCAACGGTGAGTAATTCACACGCTCCTCTCCTCACTTCCATTTCTCTCTGAGATCAGTGGCTGGATTGTCCCCATTCTGCGGTTATTTCGAGTCAAGAACTTTCCCCAGTCGCTATATCCGCCTTGGTGAATCACTCTTTAATATGTACATTTCCCCCAGGGTGGAGGGACTGGATAATCCTTTATTATCAGATATAAATCCCCCTGGGTTGGGCTGTAAGACACCTGCATTTATCCTCAATCTTTTTCTTTTTAGATACTTACAGAAACATTTACTGTTTGCTTTTCAATTCTTTTCATATTTACTCAAATACTCTATTTTTCCTCTCTATGTTCTATGTTCTCTCAATCAATCCCTTGGTCCTCCTTTGCTGAATTCTGAACTGCTCCCAGTCCTTGAGTTACTACCTTCTATTGCACCTCTCTGTGACTCCTCTTGATCTAACACTAGCCTTCATTTATTTTGTTATTCCTCACCCCTCAAATCTCCTCACCACCTCCCCATCACAATGCCCCCTTGTAGACCTTATGCCAACTCCATATCCATCCTGGGCAGGCCTAAGGAGCCATGTGAAGATGAAAAATTAAGCTGCAAATAATTTCATGTGCGTTTGATAGTGAAAAACAAAACCCATTGCTGAGTGTTTACATCCACCCCTTTCAAAATTTCCTCTTGTTGTTGTTAAAAAAATTCTTCAAATCAGACTCCACATCAGTGAACTTGAAGCCTGTTGAGAATGAGGATCAGTCATTCTAATACTGAATGTTAGAGCTGGTTTAAAGAGGTGAATGGATTACTCCTGTTCCGATTTTATATGTTTCAATAAATAAGCCTTTGAAACTTAGCCAAGCATTCATCATGACATAATACTAGCTTTTGGGGAAATTTCAACAAAAAAGCTCTGTTGAAACTGTGTGACCAGAATTCAATATCATCTTCTGATCTACACCAGATGGCCTGTCAATCAAAACATTCCAGCAGCTCTCCTTTAACACAGTGACAGTTTCACCTGTGGGGCATTACTCAGAGCTGCTCTTTCTCCAATCGAGTGTGGTTACATCCATCCCAATTCACACTCTGCCTTAAGATCCTTTGCAACACTCAAAATGGGGTCAGTTTGAATGCTGCTCTTGATTCAAATGGTCTAAGTTGGGTTAGAGTCATAGAGGTTTACAGCATGGAAACAGGCCCTCCAGCCCAATTTGACCCTGCTGCCCTTCTTTCTAAAACCCCTAAGCTAATCCCAATTGCCCTCATTTGGCCTCAATACCCATCGTACCCATGTAACTGTCTAAATGCTTTTTAAAAGATAAAATTGTACCCGCCTCTACTACTACCTCTGGCAGCTTGTTCCAGACACTCACCACCCTCTGTGTGCAAAAAATTGCCCCTCTGGACACTTCTGTATCTCTCCCCTCTCACCTTAAACCTATGCCCTCTAGTTTTAGACTCCCCTACCTTTGAGAAAAGATATTGACTATCTCACTGATCTATGCCCCTCATTATTTTGTTGACCTCTATAAGGTCACCCCTCAGCCTTCTACACTCCAGAGAAAGAAGTCCCAGTCTATCCAGCCTCTCCTTATAACTCAATCCATCAAGTCTCGGTAGCATCCTAGTAAATCTTTTCTGCACTCTTTCTAGTTTAATAATATCCTTTCTATAATAGGGTGACCAGACTGTACACAGTATTCCAAGTGTGGCCTTACCAATGTCTTGTACAACTTCAACAAGACGTCCCAACTCCTGCGTTCAGTGTTCTGACCAATGAAACCAAGCATGCCGAATGTCTTCTTCACCACTCTGTCCACCCGTGACTCCACTTTCAAGGAGCTATGAACATTTACACCTACATCTCTTTGTTCTGTAACTCTCCCCAACGCCCTACCATTAACTGAGTAAGTCCTGCCCTGGTTCAATCTACCAAAATGCATCACCTCGCATTTATCTAAATTAAACTCCATCTGCCATTCGTCAGCCCACTGGCCCAATTGATCAAGATCCTGTTGCAATCAGAGATAATTTTCTTCACTGTCCACTATGCCACCAATCTTAGAGTTTGCCTCTTGTATGACTCACATCCTGTCCCTTTTCGCCACTGGAAAAATGGGATCTGCTGATAATGGGGGCAAGGCAGCTTTGGGATCCAGTGGTGATCTTTAAAGGTTTGCGGAGTCTTTGTGGTCTGTGAGTATTGGACCCATTGTGTGGATGTGTTGTCTGTGTGTGCCTCCAGTTGCTAAATCTCTGTCTGTTTGTACCTGCTTTCAGGGACCTGCTGGTCAGAAAGGAGACACAGGTTTAATTGGAGTTCCTGGCCCTCCGGTAAGTATCGATATAACTTTGCGGAATGGTGAGGATTAATAATTTACTGAGAGGAAAGCTGGATCTCAGTCTGGTTGAAGGAAAGAGCTCGCTCGCCTGAACCTCAGGACATCCCAGAACACCCAGCTGTCAGGAAAGTGATTTTAAATGTTGTCGTGAAGGAACTTAATGAACTTTCGATTATCTGTGACCCAATCCAACCACTAACTATTTACAGAGCAATAAAATCATTTATTTTCTAAAAATCAGTAATTTTCCACTCGGTCTAAAATTAAGATCTCAAATTGTTCAAAAATCTTTATCTGGAAATGTTGATGCTGGTCCTGTAAATATTGAGTTTAGTCGGCAGATCCCTGTTAAACCATCCTCGAGTAGAGGAGCTCCTGTATCTGGTATCGACAGAATGAGCTGATGAGGAAATGGTGCTGCCTCTTAAACTGGAGCTGTGAGATTATCACTGAAACCTGTTTCAGCAAACTGTCCTTCAGCAAAACAAATCAACTGCTTTCCCCCCTGACTGCCCTCCCCCCTTCCCTCCCCCCCCACCCCCCTCCCCTCTGCCTCCTCCCCCCATTGTGCCCTCTCCTCGCCCTACCCTCATCATGCCCTCCCCTGCCCTGCACCCCCCCTGCCTTCCCTCACCCTCCATGTGACTCTAAACCCGGATTGGTTTGGTGTAAGTGCCCTGAGACGTGGCAGAATGAACGCTGTGATACTCGGTGATATCAGGGGTTTGGGGAACGGGAGCTGAGTGTTGGCCCTGGCGACTGGGAGAGTTCCAGGTCCACAGGGACTGAGATCTGCTTGGTGAAGCCACCCAGCTCCCTTCCTTTGACAGTGACTGGGGTCCAAAGCATTCAGTGCAAATTGTCCAACACAGAATTCCTGCATTTCCATCACTGAATTCCTCAGGAAAAGATACAGATGGGAATTGGAGGAGACGGGATTTTTCACACAGCCGGTTTCAATCATCTGGAACGTTCTCTCTGATTCTTCCTGCCACTCCAGCACAGAGTGAGACCATTCTGCCCATTGTGTCTGTGCTGGCTCTTTGAAAGATCTACCCAATTACTCCCACTCCCCCTGTCCATCTCCCAGAACATTTCCCTGGTTTTTTTGAATCTGCTCCCCCCTCCCACTCAGACATTTAGATATCAGGCTTTCTTTTATTCTGGGGAACAGTTTAATATTTTCACCCTTTTTTATTTCTAATTTAAAGGGTCCACCAGGTGAAGTCATCCAGCCTCTCCCAATTCGAACACCAAAGAAATCCCGGAGATCTTCCGATGGGATGCAAGCAGACGAGACGGACAACATCCTGGACTATACCAATGGCATGGAGGATATCTTTGGTTCACTGGACAACTTGAAACTGGAGGTGGATCGGATGAAGAACCCGATGGGAACTCACAGCAACCCTGCCCGGACTTGCAAAGACCTCCAGCTCTCTCACCCAGACTTCCCAGATGGTAAATGAAGGAACATGAGGAGACCATTCAGCCCCTCAGATCCACCTGTCCATGGATCAAGGCGATCAGTATTTATTCTCCTTTACTCCAGAACCTTTGCAACTCTTCCAAAAATTCAGCAACAGGATCTTCTGATCTCCCCGACACTGACCCCTGCCCCACCGTCAGGGGATTCCCAGGGCTGCAGAAATCCCATTGGCCGGAACAGCAGCGGAGATCCCAGCGTTGATCAGCTGCCACCCGGGAAGAGCGGAATTATCCTCAAAACATTTCCAGTGCAGAACAGGCCATTCAGCCCATCTGCTCCGTGCTGGACTTTCTGCTCCACACGGACCTCCTCCCACCCCCTCTTTCTCTCACTCTGTCAGCATCTCCTTCTATTCCTTTCTCCCTCAGGTGTTTATCCAGTTTCCCATGCAAGACTTCTTGAGAAGGTGAGAGGGCATGGGATCCAAGGGCCTTTGGCCTTGTGGATCCAGAACTGGCTTGCCTGCAGAAGGCAGAGAGTGGTTGTGGATGGGTCTTTTTCTGCATGGAGGTCAGTCACCAGTGGAGTGCCCCAGGGATCTGTTCTAGGACCCTTGCTGTTTGTCATTTTCATAAATGACCTGGATGAGGAAGTGGAGGGATGGGTTAGTAAGTTCGCCGATGACACAAAGGTTGGTGGTGTTGTGGATGGTCTGGAGAGATGTCAGCAGTTGCAGCAGGACATAAATAGGATGCAGGACTGGGCGGAGAAGTGGCAGATAGACTTCAACATGTGATCCCTGGGGCACTCCACTGGTGACCGACGTCCGTGCAGAAAAAAACATGGAAAAACTACAGCACAAACAGGCCCTTCGGCCCACAAGTTGCGTTGATCATATCCCTGTCTACTAGGCCTATCTATAAGCCTCAATCCTATTAAGTTCCGATGAAGTATGGACGAAGTGGAATCCTGTTCACAATGTAAGTCTGATCCCACTCTCTCCACCAGGTGAATATTGGATCGATCCTAATCAGGGATGTCACGGAGATTCCTTTAAGGTTTACTGTAACTTCACCAGCGGAGGGGAAACCTGTATCTACCCAGACAAGAAATCAGAAGGGGTGAGTAACTTACTGTTCCCTAACTTCATACATGTAGCAGCACAGGAGGCCATTCAGCCCATCAGATTTGTGCTACATCTTTCAAACAGTTTTCAATAATTCCCACCCAGAGATTGATCAGGTCATTGATTCCAGATCAAAAATGATTTATTTTGAAAGTGTGGTGACCAGAACTGGATGCAATCCCCGACCTTGAGCTGAATCAGAGCTTTCGAGAGGTTCAGCATTGCCTCTCTGCTTTAATAACCAAGACCTCGAGATATCAACCCTAAACCACTCTCCCAAAATGTCTCACATTCAACAAGAATCGGTTCGCATAAACCCCCGGGGTCCCTGTGACCTGCACTGTCCACATTACTTCCCCCTTCAGCAGAAACATTTCAGCTAACACTCCATTTGCCACTGGTCTGGACATTCAGACAGTTTTTTGGTGTCCACTTACAGTCCATCAATATCATCCTCACTTCTTCCCACTTCTCCAAACATAGAAACATAGAAAATAGATGCAGGAGAAGGCCATTTGGCCCTTCGAGTCTGTACTACAATTCAATAGGATCATGGTTGATCAGGTGCTTTCAGTATCCCACTCCCACGTTCTCTCCATTCCCCGTGATCCCTTCAGCCACAAGGACCTCGTCCAGCTCCCTCTTGAACATGTCTAACAAACTGACCCCAACAACTTTCCGTGGCAGAGAATTCCACAGGATCACAACTCTCTGAGTGAAGAAGTTCTTCCTCAGGTCAGTCCTGAATGGCTTATCCCTTATTCTTAGACTGTGACTCCCAGTTCTACATTTCCCAACATCGGGAACAATCTTCCCGCATTCAGTCCCATCAGGATTTGAGATGTTTCTCTGAAATCCTCTCTCATTCTTCTCAATTCCAGTGAGTCCAAGCCCAGTCGATCCAGTCTCTCTTCATACGCCAGTCATTCCATTCCAGGAATCAGTCAGAAAGTTTGGTTTCAAAGGCAAATTTTGACATTTTATTCTGAATTCCAATACCAGTTTATACACCGCAACAAAAATAATCAGTGGACCCATGGTGAGCGGCATATTCTATTCCTCATCTTTCGACAGTGCGGCACTCCCTCGGCACTGACCCTCTGACAGTGTGGCACTCCCTCAGCACTGACCCTCTGACAGTGCGGCACTCCCTCAGCACTGACCCTCTGACAGTGCGGCACTCCCTCAGCACTGACCCTCTGACAGTGCGGCACTCCCTCAGCACTGACCCTCTGACAGTGCGGCACTCCCTCAGTACTGACCCTCTGACAGTGTGGCACTCCCTCGGCACTGACCCTCTGACAGTGTGGCACTCCCTCAGCACTGACCCTCTGACAGTGCGGCACTCCCTCAGTACTGACCCTCTGACAGTGTGGCACTCCCTCGGCACTGACCCTCTGACAGTGTGGCACTCCCTCGGCACTGACCCTCTGACAGTGCGGCACTCCCTCGGCACTGACCCTCTGACAGTGCGGCACTCCCTCGGCACTGACCCTCTGACAGTGCGGCACTCCCTCGGCACTGACCCTCTGACAGTGCGGCGCTCCCTCAGTACTGACCCTCTGACAGTGCGGCGCTCCCTCAGTACTGGCCCTCTGACATTGCGGCACTCCCTCGGCACTGACCCTCTGACAGTGCGGCGCTCCCTCAGTACTGACCCTCTGACAGTGCGGCGCTCCCTCAGTACTGGCCCTCTGACAGTGCGGCACTCCCTCAGTACTGACCCTCTGACAGTGCGGCACTCCCTCAGTACTGACCCTCTGACAGTGTGGCGCTCCCTCAGCACTGACCCTCTGACAGTGCGGCACTCCCTCAGTACTGACCCTCTGACAGTGCGGCACTCCCTCAGTACTGACCCTCTGACAGTGCAGCGCTCCCTCAGCACTGACCCTCTGACAGTGCGGCGCTCCCTCAGCACTGACCCTCTGACAGTGCGGCACTCCCTCAGCACTGACCCACTGTCTCAAAGGCCATGTGTAACCCACTGCCACCCAGGCCTAGCTGACACTAAGCTGTATGTTACTAATCGACAGAAAAGGTTTATGAATAAGCCATTGACAGCTGAAACCTCCAAAGTGAATCTTTCCGCTCTCCGCACTGTTTGTGTTCCTGTGTTGGACCAATTGGGTAGTTTCTCAAACTGACTTTTCTTTTCTGTGTTTTTGATCCAGACTCGAATCTCCCCCTGGCCAAAGGAATCTCCTGGATCCTGGTTCAGTGAGTTCAAGCGAGGAAAACTGGTGAGTTTTGTTGTTGAGACAAGTCTGTGTTGTTTGTACCAAACTCCCTGCTGGAAATGGCTGGGAATGGCACCGTCCTTCAGACAGACCCAGAGAGGCTGCAGTGTTTTACAGGTTGATTTCCAGATGATGTGACGAGGATTGTAACTCCTGTTTTCCTGTGTGAATTCCCTCTTCCAGCTTGCCTATGTGGATTCTCAGGGTGAACACATCAACCTGGTGCAGATGACATTCCTGAAATTGCTGAGTGCATCTGCGAGACAGAACTTCACCTATAACTGCCAGCAGTCTGTCGCCTGGTATGACGCAGCTTCCGACAGTTATGACAAGGCATTGAGATTCCTCGGATCCAACGATGAGGAAATGTCACATGACAACAACCCGTACATCAAAGCCATCTATGATGGCTGCACGGTGAGTAGCAATGAATGTGACCCCCAGCAATGGGACCCTGTTCTGATCTTGTGCACAGTTCTGGTCTCCACGTCCCTGGGATCAGGGGCTGTTAACAGGTGATGAGTTTTTAATTCTCTTTCTTGTCCCTTTCTCAGTTAAGGAAAGGTTTGGAAAAGACTGTTCTGGAGATTAATACCCCAAAAGTAGATCAAGTTCCAATCATCGATTTGTTGGTGAGTGACTTTGGCAACAGCAACCAGAAGTTTGGGTTCGAGGTTGGTGCTGTGTGCTTTCTGGGCTAAAAGACTGTGTGGGACGGCCAGACAAAAGGATATCTTCGAGACAGCATTCTCAGCTCAAGACACGTGCAAGTTTTGATCCTGGATGGAGTAAAAATTCTCTCTCACTGTGTATGTATGTATTATTATCTAGAAATTACTGAATGTCCTTGTGGGGCCAGAATCACATGACTTAAACCTATTATGAACTAACGAAGAACTAACGAAGGTGTTGAGTTGTATCGGTGCAAGGGGAACAATACTGATCTCTCCTCAAGGATCCCGTCATCATTGGCTACTCTTGGTGCTCTCACACGTTGCAAAGATGCAAAGGTGGATTTTAATGAACTGTAAATTTCCGCTTCGACCTCTTCCCAATTTCAGAACTTGCAGGTGTCTATCTGGCTGCCAATTTCTAAAGTGCCATTTTCACCAATTTTTTTTGGAAAATCAAAAACAAACTGTGTAATAATTAAAAAACAAAATAAAATGTTAACCTTTTGTGAATGAGTTATTCTTTCCTGTGGCTGTCACTGTGTGAAAAAAAACATGGACTCTGTTTGCCAGGAGCTGATTGGACATTGGGATTCTGCTTTGCTACTCTGGGGAGGGAGCAGAGCTGATTGGATAACTCTTTTTCAAAGAACCAATCAGCATGGGCATGGTGAGCCTCCATGTTTCTCTATTTCAGACGTCTCCTCCTGCAGTGAGTCTCTCGATAGTTGAGCTTTACTCAACATTTGGATATTGTGTAATGGTGCTATATTTATAAGTTTTAATTCAGTTCTGAAGTGTGTAGGGTGTATCTAAGGCTTCTCGGAATCTGTCAATCTCAGATGCTCAGCACCAGCGGCCAATATATAACAGTAAAGGGCCTGTGAATGAGTTTGGGTGCACACTGTCCTGGATTTCTGCTGTGCTTCTCTCCGAATGGCCAATCTCAGCTTCTCCGCTTTGCTGGTTGCCCCTTCATTCTGCTTTCAAGCTGAGAAACTGTTCTCAGGCGATTGCTACGCAAGGATCTGCTGATTAATTTAATCTCTGTGCTTGGTGCTTTGTATTTCTGTCTGGGAAATCCTCTTTCTGAAACAAGCCACACATTTTTATCCATTCTCAATTAAAGGTCAGACATAACCCATAATATGTCTAGGTCATGTGATTCTAACTCATTGCTGAGCAACAAGTCTGGAGATTGTAAACCAATAGAATTCTCACACTTAGTGTTTGTTAAAGTTGTTTTTTTTTGCAATTCCCTCTTGGATCGGACGGGAGTGACTCACCTTGTAATTCATTTCATCATCGCTGTAAGACTTGAAAAGAAGCGTTCGCTTCCAGAACTGATCAGTAATCAGAGGCCAGCCAATAAAATCTGTGAGATCTGAGATTCCAAATGGAAAGAGTGTGTTTCCTCTCATTTCTAGAACAAAAGTTTGTAAATATAAACATGGGAAAGAATAAAAATCCAGTCTTGTCTACCTGGGTGGTCCTGCTTTTTATTCAAGTTTATTTTATGCATTTTGATGTAAAGATTTTTGAATTAAAACCCTGGAAATCTGCTGCTAGGGACCAGGGAACCTTGGCTGATCCTCCTCTCCCAATAGTGCTCATCACGGAGCTTGCAATTCTCAAGCTTCTGCTAAATTAGTGACAAATGAGGGATTTAAGGACAGGGCATTGTGGAGTCCCGGATTTATGGGGAATAAAATAGAGCGAACGTTTTGACTAATTTCCTGTTTAGACACTTACATGAAGAACACAGCCAGTACATGAAATAACACCAGTCACATTATTCTTATGTTGTATAAAATTGATGTAGAATGATTAGAGTTAGAAACCACGTGGAGATTTACACAGCTGCCTTGTATTGTTCTGCCTGTAGAAAATGATTATCTGTATTTTACAAAAATACCTCTGTTCAAAAATAAAATAATTTACAAAGCGTTTGATTGGGTCCCCAGATTCAGCACTTTTTCTGAACTCTCTCATACGCGCTTGGCAAAGTTTTTTGCTCTTGACAATAGAATTACTTCTTTTTCTTTCTTATTCTGAGTGAATGGAGCTAGTATCACTCTTACATACATCGAAGATAGGAGGCCATTCAGCCCTTCGAGCCTGCTTCACCTTTCATCATCATCATGATTAGAAGATCCACAATTGTCAGGATCTTCTCAGTACAGCAACTGGGTGAGAAACGCGGGAACATTCAGTAACCTCACCGAGACACTCAATCGCGTCAGCTGAGGCTGTCACGTGGAGCTTCTGGAGTGAATTTGCTGCCCACTGTTCAATGTGATCTCCTCTTTCCAGGACAATGTAATAGAACATGGAACACTACAGCACAAACAGGCCCTTCAGCCCACAAGTTGCACCGATCATATCCATACCTACCAGGCCATAGAACTATCTGTAACTCCCAATGCCATTAACATAAGAACATAAGAAATAGGAGCAGGAGTAGGCCATCCAGCCCTTCGAGCCTGCCCCGCCATTCAATAAGATCATGGCTGATCTGTCGCGGCTCAGTTCCACATTCCCGCTTTCTCCCCATAACCCTTAATCCCCTCTCTTATCAAAAACCCATCAACCCGCGTCTTAAAAATATTTAGCGAGGCAGCCTCCACCACTTCAACGGGCAGAGAATTCCAGAGATTCACCACCCTTTGAGTGAAGAAGTTCCTCCTCAACTCCGTTCTAAACCGCCCCCCTTTTATCTTGAGGCTGTGCCCCCTAGTCCTACTGTCTTTTTTGAGCGGGAAGAGTCTCTCCACCTCTATCCTATCCATCCCATTCATCATCTTATACGTCTCAATGAGATCTCCCCTCATTCTTCTAAACTCTAACGAGTACAAGCCTAGTTTATTCAGCCTCTCCTCATAGCTCAACCCCCTCAACTCCGGTATCAGCCTAGTAAACCTCCTCTGCACTCCCTCCAAGGCCAAAGTATCTTTGCACAGGTGCGGTGCCCAAAACTGCACACAGTACTCCAGCTGCGGCCTCACCAATGCCCTATACTTTTATATTCAATCCCCCTCGCTATGAAGGCCAGCATCCCATTCGCCTTCCTGACCACCTGCTGCACCTGTAGGCTGGGTTTTTGCGACTCATGCACAAGGACCCCGAGGTCCCTCTGCACCGTCGCCTGCTGCAGTTTTTCGCCCCGTAAGTAATAATCCTTCCTACCATTATTCCTACCAAAGTGGACCACCTCACACTTGCCAACATTAAATTCCATTTGCCATTTCCTGGCCCATTCGCCCAGCCTATCTAGATCCTTCTGCAGACTCTCCACACCCTCCGCACATATACCCATATACTCATCCAGAAGTCTTTTAGAAGACTCCAGCGAGTTTGCCTCTACCACCACCGACGGCAGCCGATTCCACTCACTCACCACCTTCTGAGTGAAAAACTTACCCCTGACATCTCCTCTGTACTTGCTTCCCAGCACCTTAAACCTGTGTCCTCTCGTAGCGACCATTTCAGCCCTGGGAAATAGCCTCTGAGAATCCACCCTATCTTTCCTCTCAACATTTTATAAACCTCTGTCAGGTTGCCTCTCAACCTTCGTCTCTCCAGGGAGAAGAGTCCCAGCTCCCTCAACCTATCTTCATAAGGCATGCCTCCCAATCCAGGCAACATCCTTGTAAATCTCCTCTGCACCCTCTCAATAGCTTCCACATCCTTCCTGTAGTGAGGCGACCAGAACTGCACACAGTACTCCAAGTGGGGCCTGACAAGGGTCCTATAAAGCTGCAGCATTAGTAATGGTGAAGGTCACGCCCACAGTGCAACATGACAACAGCCTCACACCCACAATGGGGTCAAACATGGTTGTAGTCTGGGATTGATACTTTTTGGCATCTTCTTCTTTTGCTGCAGTCATTTGCCTTCAAGCCACCCACACAGGGTGCCTCGCTACACGCCCAAACTGACAGTGAGCTGTTCAGCCTCGCTCACCTGAGATCCAGGTAAAGCTGCACCAAGTCCTCAGCTACCCTTCAGCTGTGATCGCATCGACTGTCTCACACCTGCAGAGCTTGTTTTGATAACCAGAAAGGAAAATGTCCTGGTGCGAGATAGTGTCACTCTGTACTCTGTCAGCACTGGCTATGTGACATTGGAGGTTGCTTCTAATTGCACATATCTCAGCTCCACAATCCCCAGCAATCTGTCACTTGATGCTGAGAATACACAATGTAGCAGCTTTCTAATTACAAGAGTTTGGGCAATTACATCCTGACTGAGAAACACCAAACTGAATGTGCCAAGCCTGTGTCCTCCACACACTTTCTTTATGGGTGAAACCTGGCCAATATACAAGAGAAGAAGCTGAACAGTTACCACCGTTGCCATCTCAGAATCTCCTGGCAGAGAAAGGTCACCAGGTCAGAGGTTCTGGAGCATGCTCATTCCAATAGCAAACATTCATTGTTCAGCCAATGATGCCTCGCAGACTCTGTGATGTCATCCCTGGAGCTGTATGGTGAACCAACCACTGGGTCACAACCTCTGGGTGTCCTCACCTTTGTTAGGAGGGTGATATGAAGATGGTGGACATTGACAGTGTTGACTGGGAGACAGTCACTGATAACCACGGAGGCGGACTGGAAGGAGTTGGATGAGGTGAGCAGAAACTAACAGATTAGAGAGCCCAGAGAAAGCAGAGGGCAGTGAACCGCTCACCATCTCACCCACTATCTTCCTGTTGGAGCAAAGGCTGCCATGGAAGACTGAAGCTCCAGGTCACAACAACGGAAATGAAACACTAATTCACCATCACAACACAAAGCAAACACCGAGCAAAACTAACGAGGGATTCAGACTCCAAATTTTGTTTTGGTCTCCTTTCCTGAGGAAGGATGTTCTTGCTGTCGAAGGAGTGCAGCGAAGGTTTACCGGGGGACGGCGGGACTGATGTACGAGGAGAGATTGACTCGGTTAGAATTGTTTTCACTGGAGTTCAGACAAATGAGGGGGAGCTCACAGAGATTTATAAAATTCTAACAGGTCTGGACAGGGTCGATGCAGGAAGGATGTTCCCGATGGTGGGGGAATCCAGAACCAGGGGTCACAGTCTGAGGATTCAGGGTAGATCATTTAGGACGGAGGTGAGGAGACATTTCTCTACCCAGAGAGTGGTGAGCCTGTGGAATTCACTCCCACAGGAAGTAGATAATGCGAAAACATTGAATGTATTCAAGAGGCAGCTGGATATAGCACTTGGGGCAAATGGGATCAAAGGTTATGGGGAGAAAGCAGGATTAGGCTATTGAGTTGGATGATCAGCCATGATGGTGATGAATGGTGGAGCAGACTCGAAGGGCAGAATGGCCTCCTCCTGCTCCAATCTTCAATGTTTCTATACCTAACTGGTGTTGATCATTCAGCCTCATCACAATTTAAGCATTGGATACTCAGTTTGGGGGCTTTTCTGGACTTCCTGCCTGCGGGATTATCCTGGACTTCCGAAGATGATCTCTGACCCCATGGCAGTTTCCATGGTGACACAGCTGATGAGCAACTCCAATGGACATTGGCTGTAGGTGGGACCTCCCAATCCAATGGGACGTCACCACCAGAAAACTCACCAGTGGGAAGTGGCTGGAAAACCCAAACCCCCCACCCCCACCCCCATCCCCGCCCCCCCCCCCCCCCACACCCCCCCACCCCCCACCCCCACCCCCATCCCTGCACCCCCCCCACACCCCCCCACCCCCCCAACCCCATCCCCGCCCCCCCACACCCCCCCCACCCCCATCCCCACACCCCCCACACCCCCATCCCCACCCCCCCACACCCCCCCCACCCCAGTCCCCGCAACCCCCCCCAACCCCCCCCAACCCCTGTTTCCCCCCACGCCCCCCCACCCCCCACCCCCACCCCCCCAACCCCCACCCCCACCCCCGCCCCCCCACCCCACCCCCATCCCCGCCCCCCCCACCCACCCCCACCCCACCCCCACCCCCCCAACCCCTGTTCCCCCCCCACCCCCCCAAACCCCTGTTCCCCCCCCACCCCACCCCCACCCACCCCCACCCACCCCCCCAAACCCCTGTTCCCCCCCCACCCCACCCCCACCCACCCCCCCAAACCCCTGTTCCCCCCCCCCACCCCACCCCCCCCCCCCCCAACCCCTGTTCCCCCCCCCCCCACTGGAACCCTCTAACAGAAAGGAATCTCACAAGAATAAAGCAAAGACAACTGCTGGACAAGGTCTTCAATTTTATACTGTTACAAACCACAGCGTGAACATCGTCATTATCCAGTGATGGAGATTCTGGAGCATGCTCATTCCTTCAGTAAACACTCACTGTTTAACAAAGAACAAAAACAGCCTGGGAAACAGGAGATTTTGCAAACCCAGGCAAGTCAGGGGGTTACAGATAGTGCGACATGAACCCAAGATCCCTGTTGAGACCGTCCTCATGTGTGCAGAACTTGGCTATGGAACAGCCATGGGGACCAAATTTGCACCTCAATATGCCAATATCTTCATGCACAGGTTCGAACAAGACTTCTTCACTGCACAGAATCTTCAGCCAATGCTATACACTAGATACATCGATGACATTTTCTTCCTTTGGCCTCATGGTGAACAATCACTGAAACAGCTACATGATGATATCAACAAGTTCCACCCCACCATCAGACTCACCATGGACTATTCCCCAGAATCAGCTGCATTCTTGGACACACGCATCTCCATTAAGGACGGTCACCTCAGCACCTCACTGTACCGCAAGCCCACAGACAATCTCACAATGCTCCACTTCTCCAGCCTCCACCTTAAACATGTTAAAGAAGCCATCCCCTATGGACAAGCCCTCTGTGTACACAGGATTTGCTCAGATGAGGAGGATTGTGACAGACACCTCCAGACCCTGAAAGATGCCTTCATAAGTCTGCCTCCCTGGAGCAGGGGTACAGGATGTTTCAGAAAGGGTAGAGGGAATTTTGAAGGGTGGAGGGACTGAGTCTGATGTGATAGTGCACGTAGGAGAGAAGGATGTAGGAACAAAGTGCAGGGGGGACATACGTAGGCAGTTCAGGGAGTTGGGGGCTAGGCTGAAATGTAGGGCCTCCAGGGTGGCGTTCTCTGGGCTGCTGCCGGTGCCTGGGGCTAGCAGGGCTAGAAATAATGAGATACTCCAACTCAATGCGTGGTTGAAGGATTGGTGTAGGGCAGAGGGTTTTAGATTCATAGACCATTGGGAAGTCTTTATGAAAGAGGGGCAAATATATAAGAGGGATGGGGTACAGTTAACTGGGAAGGGTGTGCATATCTTAGCTGGAAGGTTAGCTGGAATGTTTCGGCAGGGTTTAAACTAATATGGAGGGGGGGTGGGGATGTGGACGGAACTGGGATTGGGGATAGGGTAAGCCCGGAGGGTAGGAAGAAGGATCGGATTGTTTCTGAGGGTCTTCGGTGCATGTGTTTCAATGCTAGGAGTGTGACTGGCAAAACAGATGAACTGAAGGCATGAATGTTCGAAAGGAAGTTGGAAGTGGTGGCGGTGACAGAGACTTGGTTAAAGGAAGGGCAGGACTGGCAGTTGAATGTTCCCGGGTATAAGTGCTTCAGGCGTGATAGGGGTGGGTCGCTGAGAGGTGGGGGAGTGGCGTTGTTAGTTAAGGATTGCATCATAGCAGTGCAGAGGGAGGGAGGTATAGAGGATATAGGAATCGAGTCGCTATGGGTGGAGTTGAGGAATAGGAAGGGAGATGTTACTATGTTGGGTGTGTACTACAGACCGCCCAACAGCCCGAGGGTTGTGGAAGAAGGGATAAGCAGGGACATTCTAGATAAGTGCAGGAAGAATAGGGTGGTGGTAGTGGGAGATTTTAATCTCCCCGGGGTAGACTGGAAGGTGCTGAGATCAGAGGGTGCTGACGGGGAGGAATTTGTACAGTGTGTAATGGAAGGATCCCTGGAGCAGTATGTGGATAGCCCGACCAGAGAGGGGGCTATACTGGACTTGGTTCTTGGGGAATGAGCCTGGGCAGGTGGTTGACGTTGAAGTAGGAGAGCAGGTGGCTAACAGTGACCACAACTCTGTCTGGTTTAAGATATTAATGGATAAAGATGAAGCCTGTCCTAAGGGGAGGGTGTTAAACTGGGGGAGGGCTAGATACAACCGGATTAGGCAGGATCTTAAAGATACGGACTGGGGTAAGCTGTTTGATGGCAGGTCGACGCTGGGTATGTGGGAGTCTCTCAAGGGAAAACTAAAATCTTTGCAGGAAAGACGTGCCGGTCAAGAGGAAGGATGGGAAGGGTAGGATTAGAGAGCCGTGGGTAACTAGGGATATTGAGGACCTGGTCAGGAGGAAGAGGGAGGCGTACATTAGATCTAGGCATTTGAGGACAGAGATAGCGTTAGAAGAATACAGAGAATGTAGGAGAGAACTTAAAAGGGGCATCAGAAAGGCAAAAAGGGGCCACGAAATGGCTTTGGCGGGTAGGATTAAGGAAAATCCTAAGGCATTTTACTCCTATGTTAGAAACAAAAGGATGGTTAGAGGGAAGATTGGTCCTCTCAGGGACAGAGGAGGGGAACTATGCTTAGAGCCTGGGGGAATGGGGGAGATCTTGAATGAATACTTTGCGTCGGTATTCACGCAGGAGAGGGGCCTGATGTCTGGTGCTGTGCTTGAGGAGTTTGAGGATCCGTTGAGGGAAATAGTCATCACGAGGGAAGAGGTGTTGGGACTTTTAGACAGTATAAAGACGGATAAATCTCCAGGGCCTGATGGCATCTATCCCAGGCTGCTAAGGGAGGTGAGGGATGAAATTGCTGGGCCTCTGACGCAAATCTTTGTCTCTTCTTTGGACAGAGGTGTGGTCCCAGAGGATTGGCGGATTGCAAATGTAGTACCGTTGTTTAAAAAGGGTCAGAGGGATAACCCAGGGAATTATAGGCCGGTGAGCTTGACTTCAGTTATAGGCAAGCTAATGGAGAGGATCATCAAGGATAGGATGTATGAACATCTGGAGCGCTGCAATCTGATCAGGGATACGCAGCATGGCTTCATTACAGGGAGGTCGTGCCTTACGAATCTAGTGGAATTTTTTGAAGAGGTGACAAAAACGGTTGACGAAGGACAAGCCGTTGATGTCGTCTATATGGATTTCAGTAAGGCGTTTGACAAGGTCCCTCATGGTAGGCTGATAGAAAAGGTGAAGGCTCATGGGATACAAGGCCAGGTATGTAGATGGGTGGAGAACTGGCTTGGGAGGAGGAGACAGCGAGTAGTAGTGGAAGGCTCCTTTTCCAATTGGAGGCCTGTCACCAGTGGTGTGCCGCAGGGCTCGGTACTTGGACCTCTTCTATTTGTGGTATATATTAACGACTTGGAAGAGGGGGTAGGTGGTGTGATCAGCAAATTTGCTGATGACACTAAGATGGTTGGATTGGCGGGTACTGGAGCAGTGCCTGGCAATGCAACAGGACATAGACAGGCTGGTAGATTGGGCAGATAGATGGCAAATGGAATTTAATCCGGAGAAATGCGAGGTGATGCACTTTGGCCGGAATAATGTGGAGGGGAGTTATACGATAGAAGGTAGAACTATCCGGAGTATAGATACGCAGAGAGACCTGGGGGTGCAAGTGCACAAGTCCCTGAAGGTGTCGGCGCAGGTGCAGAATGTGATGAGGAAAGCGTATGGTATGTTAGCCTTCATAGGAAGGGGTGTAGAATATAAGAGTAGGAGTCTGATGTTGCAGTTTTATAGAACGTTGGTTAGGCCTCACTTGGAGTACTGCGTCCAGTTCTGGTCGCCGTACTACCGGAAGGATGTAGAGATCCTGGAGAGAGTGCAGAGGAGATTTACCAGGATGCTGCCTGGTATGGAAGGGCTGTCTTACGAGGAAAGATTGAACGAACTTGGGCTGTTTTCCCTTGAGAGACGTCGGCTGAGGGGGGATCTAATAGAGGTTTATAAGATTATGAAGGGGATAGATAGAGTAAATGGTGGTAAGCTTTTTCCGCTATTAGAAATGGATAGAACGAGGGGTCACGGGCTTAGGGTGAGGGGGGCTAGGTATAAGACAAATATTAGAGGGCAGTTTTTCACGCAAAGGGTAGTGGGGGTGTGGAATGCACTGCCGAGCAAGGTGGTGGAAGCAGGCACGCTAGGGTTGTTTAAGAGTCACTTAGACAGCCATATGAGCGGGCTACATATAGGGGGATATAGTAGGCCTTACTAAACATTGTAGGCTTGGGATTCCATTTTTGCCTCAGGGATGTTAGTCTTTGCCTGTTTAATAATGAATTTTTTTGTCTCCACAGGCATTTAAGTCCAGCAAGGGGCATGCATGCGGCAGGTTGTAGTGGGCTGCTCTTGGACGTTGCTTCGGGAGTTGCCTATTGCTTCATGTCGTTAGTGTGCTTAAACTGGACCATCTCGAGGGCAACATGACAGCTCAGAGACTATCTCTGTTGCTGTGCGGACACATGGATTTGGGCCTGTGTCTGTGGGAGTTTGCATGTTCTCCCCGTGGTTGCGTGGGTTTCCTCCGGGTGCTCCGGTTTCCTCCCACATCCCCCAAAGATGTGCTTTTAGGCTGATTGATTGGGTACTAAATTGTCCCTAAATTGGACCTCCCTGATCCTCGCACGTTAGGTGTAGACTAAAATCATGAATAGGTCACAGACAGTGGGACGGCGGCACGGGCTCGTTGGGCCGAAGGGCCTGTTTCCCGTGCTGTGTTGTTCTTTGTAATCTTTGTAATAAGAACAGGATATGGTGCTCGACTCATAGATCGGCAGTTCCGATGCACCACAGCGAAAAACCGCACCGATCTCCTCAGAAGGCAAACACGGGACACAGTGGACAGAGTACCCTTCGTCGTCCAGTACTTCCCCGGAGCGGAGAAGCTACGACATCTTCTCCGGAGTCTTCAACATATCATTGATGAAGACGAACATCTCGCCAGGGCTATCCCCACACCCCCACTTCTTGCCTTCAGACAACCACACAACCTCAAACAGACCAGTGTTTGCAGCAAACGACCCAGCCTTCAGGAGAACAGTGACCACAACACCACACAACCCTGCCACAGCAACCTCTGCAAGACATGCCGGATCATTGACATGGATACCATCATCACACGTGAGAATACCATCCACCAGGTACATGGTAAATACTCTTGCAACTCGGCCAACATTGTCTACCTGATACGTTGCAAGAAAGGATGTCCCGAAGCATGGTACATTGGGGAGACCATGCAGACGCTACGACAATGGATGAATGAACATCGCTTGACAATCACCAGGCAAGACTGTTTCCTTCCTGTTGGCGAACACTTCAGTGGTCACGGGCATTCAGCCTCTGATCTTCGGGTAAGCATTCTCCAAGGCGGCCTTCACAACACACGACAGCGCAGAGTCGCTGAGCAGAGACTGATAGCCAAGTTCCGCACACATGAGGACGGCCTCAACAGGGATCTTGGGTTCATGTCGCACTATCTGTAACCCCCGTGACTTGCCTGGGTTTGCAAAACCTCACTTACTGTACTGTCTGGAGACAATACACATCTCTTTAAACTGTGATCAGTGCTCCTTCCACTCACATTATCAGCCACTTCAGGTCTTGAACAGCAGGTTAGGTGTAAAGATTCGCATTCTAATCAGTAATCTCTAAACTGTCTGTGCTTTATATGCTCTGTCTGAGGCCAGAACTCTCCATTCACCTGATGAAGGGGCTAACCCTGAAAGCTTGTGAGTCTATTATCAAATAAATCGGTTGGACTAAAACCTGGTGTTGTCAGACCTTTTACTGTACTGGCTCAGAGCCAGAGATGCAAGTCAGTATGGACAAATTTTCCACAGCTTGTGACAACTTTGGACTCACCATCAACATTAAAAAGACCAAAGTCATGCACCAGCCTGCTCCTCATGCACCGTACACAGAACCCATAATCACGATCAAAGGGTAGAAACTACAGGCAGTGGACCAGTTCATTTATCTTGGCAGCACCCTCTCCCAAGCAGTGACTATTGGTGCAGAAGTTAACTGCAGAATAGCAAAGGCAAGTTCTGCTTTCGGTAGACCGCGCTCCACTGTATGGGAACATCGAGGGATCAGCCCAGCAACAAAACTGAAGGTCTACAGCGCTGTGGTACTCACTACCCTCCTGTATGCCTGTGAAACGTGGACTGTGTATCGAAGGCATGCAAGACAGCTCAATCATTTCCACATGACTTGTCTTTGCAGAATATTCTGCATCCGATGGCAAGACAAAGTACCAGACACTGAAGTTCTCTCTAGAACAAGTCTACCATCAGTCCACACACTGCTGATGAGAGCACAGACCCGGTGGGCAGGTCATGTCATCCGTATGTCAGACGAGCACATGCCAAGCAGCTCCTTTTTGGGAACTCTCTGCTGGAAGACGCTCGCATGGAGGGCAGAAGAAACGTTACAAAGACACACTCAAGGCCCCCCTGAAGTCACCTGACATTGACACGACCACCTGGGAAACGCTGGCACAAAACCACCCTACCTGGCACTGCCTCATCCACAAAGACTGTCAGGCTCACGAAACAAGGTGTATTGCTGAAACACAACTTAAACACGAGCTGCGCAAGCCCAGAGCCACCAGTGCAACAACCACAATGTCTACACAAGTCTGTCCAATATGTGCCGGGACATTCCGTGCCCGAATTGGCCCTGATCAGTCATCTTCAGACACACCGCAACCAGCCTCAGAATAACTAGTGGTGTCGAGGTCCCTCATCGATGAACCATCCTGGAGTCCCTGTCACAGCCACAGAAATGCCTATCTGTGTCCCTGACTACTGAACCCTCTACCCCCTGTTTGCCCCCTCCCCTCACCCCCTCCCCCCTCCCCTATCCCCCCGCAACCCCCCCTCCCGCACCCCCCCCCTGTCTGTCCAGCAGGGCGAACCGTGTCTCCCTCGCTCTGCTCACTGCTGTTTCCTCCTCATCAGTTTCCAAAACAGCGTAATCGTTTAGACAAGGGGACAGACGTAGGAGACCCCTGCCCTGCCCGCTGACCCCGCCTTTCCTTGGAGGTTATTCTCTATCAATCCCTTCTCTCACTTACTTTCTTTCCTATATTTTCCTGTCCTGTTTATATTTGGGCTGCTGACAATTCTCCTCCCAAACCTTCAACCTTTTGCATCTTTACTCTCTCCACAAAGACACATGTCCACCCGCTCCATCCTTCTGATACAGTCCCTCGCCGTCCCATGGAGAACTGGTGCTAAAAGGAAAAGCATCCCCTCTTTCCCATCGACACCACCGTTCCTTCAGCCTCCTGATAGCATCTTCTCCCAACGTAGAAAATAGGTGCAGGAGGAGGCCATTCAGCCCTTCAAATCTGTACCACCACTCAATATAATCATAGTTGATTAACACTTTCAGTATCCCACTCCCTCTTTCTCTCCATCCCCATTGATCTCTTTAGCCACAAGGGCCATGTCCAGCTCCCTCTTGAACATATCTAACAAACTGACCCCCAACAGCTTTCTGTGGGAGAGAATTCCACAGGGTCACAACTCTGAGTGAACAAGTTCTTCCTCATCTTAGTCCTGAATGGCTTATCCCTAATTCTTAGACTGTGTCCCCCTAGTTCTGGACTTCCCCAACATCAGGATCTTCCCGTATCCAGCCTGTCCAGTCCCATCAGGATTTTACATACTATGAGATCCCCTTTCATTGTTCTAAGTTCCACTGTGTACAAGCCCAGTTGATCCGGTCATTCCTCATATGTCAGTGCTGCCATTCCAGGACTCAGTCTGGTGAACCTTCGCTGGACTCCCTCAGTGGCAAGAATCATAAACCATAGAATCTCCCAGTGCCCTTCGGCCCATCGAGTCAGCACCGACAACAATCCCACCCAGGCCCTACCCCCACATGTTATTACCCGCTAATCCCTTTAACCTGCACACCTCAGGACACTGAGGAGAAATTTTAGCATGGCCAATCAACCTAACCCGCACATCTTTGGACTGTGGGAGGAAACCGGAGCACCCGGAGGAAACCCACGCAGACACGAGGAGAATGTGCAGACTCCACACAGACAGTGACCCAAACGGGAATTAAACCCACGTCCCTGGAGCTGTGAAGCAGCCGTGCCATACACTGAGCTACCGTGCCGCCCTAATGTCCTTCCCTAGACTAGGAGATCAAAACTGCACACAATACTCAAGGCCCTATACAACTGCAACAGGGCATTCTTACTCCTATACTCAAATAAACCAAGCGGCGTAGACGAGAGCCGTGGGTAGAAGAAGGATCGGAATGAGGCGCTCACTGAGTGTTAAAATGGGCAGCACAGGCTTGTAGGGCGAAGGGCCTGTGTCCTGTGCTGTGTTGTTCTTTGTTCTTTGTACTTACTTCCTAAGTTTCCCTTTGGACAGTGAGAGCTGCTGCTCTTCCAGGAATTCTGAGTTTAAAGACATTCTAATCTTCTCTCCAACTGACCTCCCGTTGTTTTCTCCATCATTATTTTCCATCTTCCTCCTGCCATTTCACCAGGAATCTCTGGGAACTCTCTCACTCACACTCTCACAGTTACATATCTCGAACTTGCTTTCAGACATTCTGCCATTCACACAATTTCTAACAATAGCTTTCATTGTTTTATTTGTCCCTTTACCTTTCGCTTTGTCTCCCAGCTTCTGCCCACTCACAGAGTTTATCTTTTGTTCTTTCTCCACCTTCCAGCATTGAACCAACTTAAACCAATTAAACCCCGATCCTCTCCCCAGTGCATTATACCCCGATCCATTACACCCCGATCCTCTCCCCAGTGCGTTACACCCCGATCCTCTCATAAGAACATAAGAAATAGGAGCAGGGGTAGGCCATCTGGCCCTTCGAGCCTGCCCCACCATTCAATAAGATCATGGCTGATCTGTCGTGGCTCAGTTCCACTTTCCCGCCCTCTCCCCATAACCCTTAATCCCCTCTCTTATCAAAAACCCATCAACCCGCGTCTTAAAAATATTTAGCGAGGCAGCCTCCACCACTTCAACGGGCAGAGAATTCCAGAGATTCACCACCCTTTGAGTGAAGAAGTTCCTCCTCAACTCCGTTCTAAACCGCCCCCCCTTTATCTTGAGGCTGTGCCCCCTAGTCCTACTGTCCTTTCTGAGCGGGAAGAGTCTCTCCACCTCTATCCTATCCATCCCATTCATCATCTTATACGTCTCAATGAGATCTCCCCTCATTCTTCTAAACTCTAACGAGTACAAGCCCAGTTTATTCAGCCTCTCCTCATAGCTCAACCCCCTCAACTCCGGCATCATCCTAGTAAACCTCCTCTGCACTCCCTCCAAGGCCAAAATATCCTTGCGTAAGTACGGCGCCCAAAACTGCACACAGTACTCCAGCTGTGGCCTCACCAATGCCCTATACAGCTGCAGCAAGACCTCCCTACTTTTATATTCAATCCCCCTCGCTATGAAGGCCAGCATCCCATTCGCCTTCCTGACCACCTGCTGCACCTGCAAGCTGGGTTTTTGCGACTCATGCACAAGGACCCCGAGGTCCCTGTGCACCGTCGCCTGCTGCAGTTTTTCGCCACGTGCGTTACACCCCGATCCTCTCCCCAGTGCATTACACCCCAATCCTTTCCCCAGTGCATTACACCCCAATCCTCTCCCCAGTGCATTACACCCCGGTCCTCTCCCCAGTGCATTACACCCCGATCCTTTCCCCAGTGCATTACACCCCGATCCTCTCCCCAGTGCATTACACCCCAATCCATTACACCCCGGTCCTCTCCCCAGTGCATTAAACCCCGATTCTCTCCCCAGTGCATTATACCCCGATCCATTACACCCCAATCCTCTCCCCAGTGCATTACACCCCAATTCATTACACCCCGATCCTCTCCCCAGTGCGTTACAACCCCGATCCTCTCCCCAGTGCATTAAACCAAGGAAGGGTGAGGAAGGGTGTCATAGTTTACAGGGAGACTTGGACAAGTTGCAGAGCTGGGCCGAGAGGTGGCAGATGGAGTTTAATGCGGAAAAGTGTGAGATAATTCACTTTGGCAGGAATAACAGATGTGTAGAGTATAGGGCTAACGGTAGGACTCTGAATAGTGTGGATGAACAGAGGGATCTAGGTGTATGTGTACATAGATCCCTGAAAGTTGGGAATCAAGTAGATAAGGTTGTTAAGAAGGCATACGGTGTCTTGGCGTTTATTGGTGGGGGGATTGAATTTAGGAGTCGCAGCGTTATGTTGCAACTGTACACAGCTCTGGTGCGTCCGCACTTGGAGTATTGTGTGCAGTTCTGGTCCCCACATTATAGGAAGGATGTGGAGGCATTGGAGAGGGTGCAGAGGAGGTTTACCAGGATGTTGCCTGGTATGGAGGGGAGGTCCTATGAGGAGAGACTGAGGGATTTGAGGTTGTTTTCCTTAGAAAGAAGGTGGCTACGAGGGGACCTTATTGAAACATATAAGATGATTAGAGGTTTAGATAGGGTGGACAGTGATAGCCTTTTTCCTCGGATGGAGAAAGCTAGCACGAGGGGGCATAGCTTTAAATTAAGGGGTGGTAGTTATAGGACGGATGTCAGGGGTAGGTTCTTTACCCAGAGGGTGGTGAGGGATTGGAATGCCCTGCCTGCTGCAGTTGTAAATGCGCCTAGTTTGGGGGCGTTTAAGAGATCCGTGGATAGGTTTATGGATGGAAAGGGATTGGTTTAGGTTAGAGGGTCATTGCTTTTTTAATTGGTCGGCGCAACATCGTGGGCCGAAGGGCCTGTTCTGCACTGTAATGTTCTATGTTCAATGTTCTAAACCCCCAATCCTCTCCCCAGTGCATTACACCCCGATCCTTTCCCAATGTGATGGTGGGTGTTTGGTTTGTTTCTCTCTCACGGATGCTGCCGGATCTGTTGAAAATTCCCTGAGTTTTGTGTCTTTATGAGGGAGAATCCTGATCCTGACACCAGGGGGACAACGCAAGCTTTGGCTGGAAATATTGTCCTTTTTAAGAAGGTCAGAAATCCCAATAAACAGATTCTGCAAAGTTTGTTCCAAGTTCCTTCCCTGAAGCTCCAGGGGATTCCATTTCTCTCCAAATTCTCACTCAGTTTCTGCAGACACAGAGAGAGATGAAGTGAACCTTATTCCTCCTGCATTGCTGACAGTCCCAGGGTGTGGGGTGTTTGATGGCGTCACTTTAGTATCAGGATGAAGTGGAAATGAATGGAGCCTGAGAGGCAAACTGGCCAGAATGCATCGACTTGGCACATTGAGAAACAAGACATTAAACATTGGTCCATTAACAAATATAAATAATTCAGGCGTGCTGTGCACAGGGAGCGTGAAAGGCATCAGTGAAAATACAAACCACGTTCAAACAGCGGCAGAAAGTGATTAAACCTCCCTGTGTCCAGTCCAGATTGACAATTCTATCAGAATCCATTCTGAGAGTTAGAATGAGTCTCGGCTGGTCAGAGGAACCTGAATAGAATTCAGCCTTTCCATCAATTCCTTCAACTTTGGTCTGTGAGGTGAATATCAATGATGGGCACCCAGGGTGTTTACCATTCAGCTCAGTTCCTTGATTCAATCATGGTGCTAGGCACATCTCCCAGCAGCCAATCACTGCTGCCGCTATCAATCTCACTATAGTATCTTCATCAGAGACTTTGGAGCAGTAAAAAAACTCAAACTAAAACGTTAGAAATCCCTCCATTGTTCAGTGCCAAACAGTCCCATAGATTACTGCCTGAGAACAGAATAGAGAGAGTGCTGCACTGTCAGAGGGTCAGTGCTGAGGGAGTGCCACACTGTCAGAGGGTCAGTGCTGAGGGAGTGCCGCACTGTCAGAGGGTCAGTGCTGAGGGAGTGCCACACTGTCAGAGGGTCAGTGCTGAGGGAGTGCCGCACTGTCAGAGGGTCAGTGCTGAGGGAGTGCTGCACTGTCAGAGGGTCAGTGCTGAGGGAGTGCCGCACTGTCAGAGGGTCAGTGCTGAGGGAGTGCCGCACTGTCAGAGGGTCAGTACTAGAATATGGAACATAGAACAGTACAGTACTGAGCTATGTCCAAACCCAAGATCAAGCTATCCCACTCCCTATCATTCTGGTGTGCTCCATGTGCCTATCCAATAACCGCTTGAAAGTTCCTAAAGTGTCCGACTCCACTATCACAGCAGGCAGTGCATTCCACACCCCAACCACTCTCTGAGTAAAGAATCTACCTCGGACATCCCTCCTATATCTCCCACCATGAACCTTATAGTTATGCCCCCTAGTAACAGCTACATCCACCCGAGGAAATAGTCTCTGAACGTCCACTCTATCAATCCCCCTCATCATCTTATAAACCTCTATTAAGTCACCTCTCATCCTCCTCCACTCTAAAGAGAAAAGCCCCAGCTCCCTCAACCTTTCCTCATAAGACCTACCCTCCAAACCAGGCAGCATCCTGGTAAATCTCCTCTGCACTCTCTCCAATGCTTCCACATCCTTCTTATAGTGAGGTGACCAGAACTGAACACAATATTCCAAATGTGGTCTCACCAAGGTCCTGTACAGTTGCAGCATAACCCCACGGCTCTTAAACTCAAACCCCCTGTTAATAAACACTAACACACTATAAGCCTTCTTCACGGTTCTATCCACTTGAGTGGTAACCTTCAGAGATCTGTGGATATGAACCCCAAGATCTCTCTGTTCCTCCACATTCCTCAGAACCCTGCCGTTGACCCTGTAATCCACATTCAAGTTTGTCCTACCAAAATGAATCACCTCGCACTTATCAGGGTTAAACTCCATCTGCCACTTTTCTGCCCAGCTCTGCATCCTATCAATGTCTCTTTGCAGCCTACAAGAGCCCTCCACCTCATCCACTACTCCACCAATCTTGGTGTCATCAGCAAATTCACTAACCCACCCTTCAGCCCCCTCTTCCAAGTCATTGATAAAAATCACAAATAGCAGAGGACCCAGCACTGATCCCTGTGGCACACCACTGGTAACTGGCCTCCAGTCTGAAAATTTTCCCTCCACCACCACCCTCTGTCTTCTATGAGACAGACAGTTATTTATCAAATCGGCCAAATTTCCTTCTATCCCACACTTCCTTACTTTCTTCAGGAGCTGACCATGGGGAATCTTAGAACATAGAACACAGAACACTACAGCACAAAAAGGCCATTCGGCCCACAAGTTGTGCCGATCATATCCATACCCACCAGGCCATAGACCTATCTATAACCCCCAATCCCATTAAATCCCATATACTCATCCAGAAGTCTCTTAAAAGACCCCAGCGAGTTCGCCTCCACCACCACCGACGGCAGCCGATTCCACTCACTCACCACCCTCTGAGTGAAAAACTTACCCCTAACATCTCCTCTGTACCTGCTCCCCAGCACCTTAAACCTGTGTCCTCTTGTAGCGACCATTTCAGCCCTGGGAAATAGCCTCCGAGAATCCACCCTATCTTTCCTCTCAACATTTTATAAACCTCTATCAGGTCGCCTCTCAACCTTCGTCTCTCCAGGGAGAAGAGACCCAGCTCCCTCAACCTATCCTCATGAGGCATGCCTCCCAATCCAGGCAACATCCTTGTAAATCTCCTCTGCACCCTCTCAATAGCTTCCACATCCTTCCTGTAGTGAGGCGACCAGAACTGCACACAGTACTCCAAGTGAATACTTATCAAACACCTTCCTAAAATCCATGTATACATCAACTGCTCGACTTTCGTCATAGAACCATAGAACCCTACAGTGCAGAAAGAGGCCTTTCGGCCCATCGAGTCTGCACCGACCACAATCCTACCCAGGCCCTACCCCCATATCCCTACATATTTTACCCACTAATCCCTCTAACCTATGCACCTCAGGACACTAAGGGGCAATTTTAGCATGGCCAATCAACCTAACTCACACATCTTTGGACTGTGGGAGGAAACCGGAGCACCCGGAGGAAACCCACACAGACACAAGGAGCATAAAAAAAAGATAAAAAGGGGGCGGTTTAGAACGGAGTTGAGGAGGAACTTCTTCACTCAAAGGGTGGTGAATCTCTGGAATTCTCTGCCCGTTGCAGTGGTGGAGGCTGCCTCGCTAAATATATTTAAGAGGCGGGTTGATGGGTTTTTGATAAGAGAGGGGATTAAGGGTTATGGGGAGAGGGCGGGAAAGTGGAACTGAGCAGCGACAGATCAGCCATGATCTTATTGAATGGCGGGGCAGGCTCGAAGGGCTAGATGGCCTACTCCTGCTCCTATTTCTTATGTTCTTATGTACAAACTCCACACAGACAGTGACCCGAACCGGGAATCGAATCCAGGTCCCTGGAGCTGTGCAGCAGCAGTGCTAACCACTGTGCTACCGTGCCACCCCATCCAGCCTTCTGGACTTCTGATTGAGTAAATGGGACTTAATAGGATTGTGGGTTATAGATCAGCCTAGTATGTAGGGATATGGTCGGTGCAACTTATGGGCCGAAGGGCCTGGTTCTGCTGTAGTTTTTCCATGTACTATGTTCTATGCTCTACCCACTTAGTTACCTCCTCAAAGAGTTCAATCAAATTTGTGAGACAGGACTTACCTCTTATAAAACGGTGCTGACTAAAACCATAGAAAATTACAGCTCAGAAACAGGCCTTTTGGCCCTTCTTGTCTGTTGCCGAACCATTTTTCTGTCTAGTCCCACTGACCTGCACTTGGACCATATCCCTCCACACCCCTCTCATCCATGAACCCGTCCAAGATTTTCTTAAATGTTAAAAGTGACCCCGCATTTACCACTTTATCCGGCAGCTCATTCCACACTCCCACCACTCTCTGTGTGAAGAAGCCCCCCCTAATATTCCCTTTAAACTTTTCTCCTTTCACCCTTAACCCATGCCCTCTGGTTTTTTTCTCCCCTAGCCTCAGTGGAAAAAGCCTGCTTGCATTCACTCTATCTATACCCATCAAAATCTTATACACCTCTATCAAATCTCCCCTCATTCTTCTACACTCCAGGGAATAAAGTCCTAACCTATTCAATCTCTGTCTGTAACTCAGCTTCTCAAGTCCTGGCAACATCCTTGTGAACCTTCTCTGCACTCTTTCAACCTTATTTACATCCTTCCTGTAACTAGGTGACCAAAACTGTACACAGTACTCTAAATTCAGCCTCACCAATGTCTTATACAACCTCACCATAACATTCCAACTCTTATACTCAATACTTTGATTTATAAAGGCCAATGTACCAAAAGCACTCTTTATGACCCTATCTACCTGTGACGCCACTTTTCAGGAATTCTGTACCTGTATTCCCAGATCCCAGATTAAGCTGCATCTTTCCAAATGGTCATAATTTCTATCTCTCAGGATCCTTTCCATTAACGTACCAACCACTGAAGTAAGACTAACTGGCCTGTAATTACCAGGGTCATTCCTATTTCCTTTCTAGAAGAAGGGAACAACATTCGCCACTCTCCAATCCTCTGGCACAATCTCCATGGACAGTGTGGACCCAAAGATCAAAGCTAAAGGCTCCACAAATTCATTCCTTGCCTCCCAAAGTATCCTAGGATGTCATCCCATCTGGCCCAGGGGACTTATCGACCCTTAGGTTTTTCAAAATTGCTAATATATCTTCCCTCAGAACATCTACCTCCTCCATTCTATCAGCCTGTATCACATAAGAACATAAGAACATAAGAAATAGGAGCAGGAGTAGGCCATCCAGCCCTTCGAGCCTGCCCCGCCATTCAATAAGATCATGGCTGATCTGTCGTAGCTCAGTTCCACATTCCCGCCCTCTCCCCATAACCCTTAATCCCCTCACTTATCAAAAACCCATCAACCCGCGTCTTAAAAATATTTAGCGAGGCAGCCTCCACCACCTCAACGGGCAGAGAATTCCAGAGATTCACCACCCTTTGAGTGAAGAAGTTCCTCCTCAACTCCGTTCTAAACCGCCCCCCCCCTTTATCTTGAGGCTGTGCCCCCTAGTCCTACTGTCCTTTCTGAGTGGGAAGAGTCTCTCCACCTCTATCCTATCCATCCCATTCATCACCTTATATGTCTCAATGAGATCTCCCCTCATTCTTCTAAACTCTAACGAGTACAAGCCTAGTTTATTCAGCCTCTCCTCATAGCTCAACCCCCTCAACTCCGGCATCAGCCTAGTAAACCTCCTCTGCACTCCCTCCAAGGCCAAAATATCCTTGTGTAAGTACGGCGACCAAAACTGCACACAGTACTCCAGCTGCGGCCTCACCAATGCCCTATACAGCTGCAGCAAGACCTCCCTACTTTTATATTCAATCCCCCTCGCTATGAAGGCCAGCATCCCATTCACCTTCCTGACCACCTGCTGCACCTGCAAGCTGGGTTTTTGCGACTCATGCACAAGGACCCCGAGGTCCCTCTGCACCGTCGCCTGCTGCAGTTTTTCGCCATGTAAGTAATAGTCCTTCCTACCATTCTTCCTACCAAAGTGGACCACCTCACACTTGCCAACATTAAATTCCATTTGCCACACTCTCATCCTCAAAAACATGGCCCCTCTCCTTGGTAAACACTGAAGAAAAGTATTCATTCAAAGCCTCTCCTATCTTTTCTGACTCCATGCACAAGTTCCCACTACTATCCTTGACCTAACCTCACCCTGGTCATTCTTTTATTTCTCACATAAAAGTAAAAAGCCTTGGGGTTTTCCTTGATCTGACCAGCCAAGGGCTTCTCATGGCCCCCCCTAGCTCTCCTAAGCCCTTTTGTTACCTCATTCCTTGCTACTTCATAACCCTTGAGCGACCCAACTGAACCTTGTTTTCTCATCCTTACATACACTTCCTTTTTCCTCTTGACAAGACATTCAATCTCAATTGTGAACCATGGTTCCCTCACTCGGCCATTTCCTCCCTGCCTGACAGGGACATACCTATCAAGGACACAGTATTTGTTCCTTGAACAAGCTCCACTTATCGTTTGTGCCCATACCTGACAGTTTCTGTTCCCATCTTATGCTCCCTAATTCTTGCCTAATCGCATCATAATTACCCCCACGCCAATTATAAACCTTGCCTTGCCGTGTGACCCTATCCCTGGGGGGGCATCAAGAAACTGGAGCCCAAAGTTAGTGATTGGTGGAAGCTAGGAGTGGTTGGAACAAAGATGTGTTGGTTGGGAGATGGAGATGGTGTTAATGACGGCGAGGGGGCCGCTAGGAAGGTAAAATAAGAGGGCCCGATTTTAACATTGCCGAAAAACAGGTGGGAAAACGTGGTAAAGTTGGGCGAGGCCATAAACGCGATCTGTGCCCACATCCGTGCTGATGCCCACTTCACCGAGACCCAATAATTGCTGCAATCCGAATCGCACCCGAAATGTGTGAAAAGGCAATTTAAATGCAGTTGCCCGCGTTTAACTCCAGAATGCAGATCATTCCCTGGTGGAGTCTGGTGAACTCTCCAGTTACCAGCCAGGATACAAAGATCTTTGTCAGAGCCCCAGCAAACTCCTTTCTTTCCTCTCTCAATAACCTGGGTAGATCCCATCGCACCCTGGGCACTTATCCACCTTAACGCTCTTCAAGAGACCCAACATCACTTCTTTTTTGATCTCAAAATGTCCCAGCATATTAGTTTGCTCCACACTAATCTCCCTATTGTCCAGGTCCTTTCCCTTGGTGAATGTAGACACAAAATACTCATTTAGGAGCTGACTCACATCCTCTGATTCCAAGCGTGAATTCCCTCCTTTATCCTGGTGTGCTCCTGCCCTCTCCTGAGTTATCCTTTTGTTTCTAATGTATGTATGAAGTGCCTTGGATTCTCTTTGACCCTATTGGGGAGGGTCATTTTGCTAAATGTACTGATATAGGCGTAGCAGATGGAAATGTGGCTGATTGCTATGTTGGCCCAGATAACGAGAAGATTCTAATTATAAAGACTGCTTGTCTGTACATGTTGCCCACAATGCTCTCAGATGCTCCCCACTGTCTCCAGTTGCTGTTCCAGCTCTGAAACACAAGCTTCCAGGAGCTGCAGTTAGACACACTTCCTGCACACATAATGGCCCGGGCACTGGACATGTAGTTTGCTCTCCTTGCTCCATGTGGGAGGTCGGGCACACATTTGAGCTAAAAAGTTAGTGAACTGGGACGGGAGAATCACCCCCAGAGCTTCTGGTGAATTGGTATGAACCATCACAACATGGTTGAATTTCTAATACAGATGGAGGCTGAGAAAGTAGGGTCCCAAACCAGTGTCCTCTGCTTGAACAAGGGGGGAGTACGATAGGATGAGGGTGGAATTGGCGAATGTAGACTGGGAACACAGACTAGTTGGTGGGTCAGCTGAGGAACAGTGGAGGATTTTTAAGGAGATTTTTTTCAGGTGATAAAGAAGGAATGTAAGAAAAGGGATAACCAGCCATGGATAACTAAGGAAATAAAGGAGTGTTAAATTAAAAACCAATGCATGCTGAGTGGCCAAAATTAGTGGGGAACTAGAAGATTGGGAAAGCTTTAAAAAACAGCAAAGAACTACTAAGAAAGCGATAAAGAAAGGAAAGATAGATTATGAAACTAAACTAGCATAAAATATAAAAACTGATAGCAGAGGTTTTTACAAATATATAAGAAGGAAAAGAGTGGCTAAAGTATATGTTGGTCCCTTAGAAGATGAGAAGGGGGATTTAATAATGGGGAAGAGGAAATGGCCGAGGCCTTAGACAGTTTTGTGTCGGTCTTCACAGCGGAGGACACAAATAGCTCACTGAAAATTGATGGTCATGAGACTGTAGGGGGTGAGGACCTTAAAACGATCACTATTACTAAAGAGATAGTGCTGGGTAGGCGAATGGGACTAAAGGTAGACAAGTCCCCGGGCCCGGATGGAATACATCCCAGGGTACTGAAAGAAACAGCAGAAGGAATAGCAGATGTGTTAGTTGTAACTTGTCAAAATTCATTGGACTCTGGGGAGGTGCCAGCTGATTGGAAAACAGTTAATGTAACACCACTGTTTAAAAAAGGAGGTGAAGGATCTAGATAGGCTGGGCGACTGGGCCAGGAAATGGCAAATGAAATTTAATGTTGGCAAGTGTGAGGCGGTCCACTTTGGTAGGAATAATGGTAGGAAGGATTATTACTTACGGGGCGAAAAACTGCAGCAGGCGACGGTGCAGAGGGACCTCGGGGTCCTTGTGCATGAGTCGCAAAAACCCAGCCTGCAGGTGCAGCAGGTGGTCAGGAAGGCGAATGGGATGCTGGCCTTCATAGCGAGGGGGATCGAATATAAAAATAGGGAGGTCTTGCTGCAGCTGTATAGGGCATTGGTGAGGCCACAGCTGGAGTACTGTGTGCAGTTTTGGGCGCCATACTTACGCAAGGATATTTTGGCCTTGGAGGGAGTGCAGAGGAGGTTTACTCAGCTGATGCCGGAGTTGAGGGGGTTGAGCTATGAGGAGAGGCTGAATAAACTAGGCTTGTACTCGTTAGAGTTTAGAAGAATGAGGGGAGATCTCATTGAGACGTATAAGATGATGAATGGGATGGATAGGATAGAGGTGGAGAGATTCTTCCCGCTCAGAAAGGACAGTAGGACTAGGGGGCACAGCCTCAAGATAAAGGGGGGGGGCGGTTTAGAACGGAGTTGAGGAGGAACTTCTTCACTCAAAGGGTGGTGAATCTCTGGAATTCTCTGCCCGTTGAAGTGGTGGAGGCTACCCCGCTAAATATTTTTAAGACGGGGGTTGATGGGTTTTTGATAAGAGAGGGTATTAAGGGTTATGGGGAGAGGGCGGGAAAGTGGAACTGAGCCATGACAGATCAGCCATGATCTTATTGAATGGCGGGGCAGGCTCGAAGGGCTAGATGGCCTACTCCTGCTCCTATTTCTTATGTTCTTATGTAACTGCAGGCCGGTTAGCTTAATGTCTGTAGCTGGGAAAATGTTGGAATCCATCTTGAAAGAAGAAATAGCAGGACACCTGGAAAAGAACGGTTCAATCAAGCAGACGCAGTATGGATTCATGAAGGGAAAGTCATGTTTGACTAATTTACTGGAATTTTCTGAGGATGTGACGAGTGTGGTTGACAGAGGGGAACCGGTAGATGTGGTGTTTTTAGATTTCCAGAAGGTGTTCGATAAGGTGCCTCACAAAAGGTTGCTGCAGAAGATTAGGGTGCATGGAGTTGGGGATAAAGTGTCAGCGTGGATAGAGGATTGGCTATCTAACAGGAAGCAAAGAGTTGGAATCAATGGGTGCTTTTCTTGTTGGCAGTTGGTGACTAGTGGACTGCCACAGGGATCAGTGCTGGGGCTGCAACTGTTTATCATTTACATAGATGATCTGGAGGAGGGGGCTGAGTGTAGGGTAACAAAACTTGCTGATGACATGAAGATGGTGGAAAAGCAAATTGTGCGGAGGGTGTGGAAAGTTTGCAGAGGGATCTGGATAGGCTGAGCGAGTGGGCGAGGACCTGGCAGATGGAGTATAATGTTAGCAAGTGTGAGGTTATCCACTTTGGTAGAAATAATAGTAAAATGGACTGTTATTTAAATGGTGAAAAATTACAACATGATACTGTGCAGAGGGACCTGGGGGTCCTTGTGCATGAGTCGCAAAAACCCAGTCTGCAGGTGCAGCAGGTGGTCAGGAAGGCGAATGGGATGCTGGCCTTCATCGCGAGGGGGATTGAATATAAAAGTAGGGAGGTCTTGCTGCAACTGTACAGGGCACTGGTGAGGCCGCAGCTGGAGTACTGTGTGCAGTTTTGGTCCCTTTCTTTGCGATAGGATATATTGGCCTTGGAGGGAGTACAGAGAAGGTTCACCAGGCTGATACCAGAGATGAGGGGGTTAGCTTATGAGGAGAGATTGAGTAGATTGGGCCTGTACTCATTGGAGTTTAGAAGGATGAGGGGGATCTTATTGAGACATAAGATAATGAAGGGGATGGATAGGATAGAGGTAGAGAGATTATTTTCACAGAGGAAACAAGGACTAGGGGGCACAGCCTAGTCGGCGCAACTTGTGGGCCGAAGGGCCTGTTTGTGCTGTAGTGTTCTATGTTCTAAAATAAGGAGGGTGCAAAATAAGGAGTTGAGAAGGAACTTCTTCACTCAAAGGGTGGTGAATCTCTGGAATTCTCTGCCCGTTGAAGTGGTGGAGGCTGCCTCGCTAAATATATTTAAGTCACGGGTAGATAGGTTTTTGACAGATAAGGGAATTAAGTGTTATGGGGAGAAAGCGGGAATGTGGAACCGATCCACTTCAGATCAGCCATGATCTTATTGGATGGCGGGGCAGGCTCGAAGGGCTAGATGGCCTACTCCTGCTCCTATTTCTTATGTTCTTATGGTACAGCAACAATAATCTCTCCCTAAATGTCAGCAAAATGAAGGAGATGGTCGTCAACTTCAGGAAGCAGAGTAGAGGGCACGCTCCGGTCTACATCAATGGGCCTGTCCTGGTCCCATCATGGTGACATTACAGTTCAGAAAGACCCACCAACCTTCTCAGAAGGCTGTGGAAATTGAGCATATCAGCTACGATTCTCACTAACTTTTCTTGATGCACCATAAAAGCATTCTTTCTGATTATATCACAGCTTGGTCTGGGCTCCTGCTCTGTCCAAATCCACAAGAAATGACAAAGAGTTGTGAAAGAAGCCCGATCCCTCACACAAACCAGCCTCCCAACCATTAACTCTGTCTACACTTCCCACTGCTTCAGAAACGCAGACAGCATCACTAAGGACCCCACGTACCCCGGACATTCTCTCCTCCACCTTCTTCCATCAGGGAAAAGATACAAAAGTCTGAGGTCACCTACCAACTGACTCAAGAACAGCTTCTTCCCGGCTGCCGTCAGACTTTCGAATGGACTTACCTCGCACTAAGTTGATTTTTCTCTGCACCGTAGCTATGACTGTAACACTACATTCTGCACTCACAAGTACAGATGTTATAACGAAGATAGAACAGGAGATAAGAGAGGATGGGAAGTTGCAATTTTGATTAAAGAAAGCATCACGACTGTACTGAGAGGGGATATATCTGAGGGTTCACCCAGAGAGTCTATATAGAACATAGAACACTACAGCGCAGAACAGGCCCTTCGGCCCACGATGTTGCGCCAACCAGTTAAAAAACAATGACCCTCTAACCTAAACCAATCCCTTTTCATCCATAAACCTATCCACGGATCTCTTAAACACCCCCAAACTAGGCGCATTTACAACTGCAGCAGGCAGGGCATTCCAATCCCTCACCACCCTCTGGGTAAAGAACCTACCCCTGACATCCGTCCTATAACTACCACCCCTTAATTTAAAGCCATGCCCCCTCGTGCTAGATTTCTCCATCCGAGGAAAAAGGCTATCACTGTCCACCCTATCTAAACCTCTAATCATCTTATATGTTTCAATAAGATCCCCTCTTAGCCGTCTTCTTTCTAGCGAAAACAACCCCAAATCCCTCAGTCTCTCCTCATAGGATCTCCCCTCCATACCAGGCAACATCCTGGTAAACCTCCTCTGCACCCTCTCCAAAGCCTCCACATCCTTCCTGTAATGTGGGGACCAGAACTGCACACAATACTCCAAGTGCGGCCGCACCAGAGTTGTGTACAGTTGCATCATGACGCTGCGACTCCTAAATTCAATCCCCCTACCAATAAACGCCAAGACACCGTATGCCTTCTTAACAACCCTATGGGTAGAACTGAGAAATAAGAAGGGGGAAATCACTTTGATAGGGTTGTACTAGAGGCCCCCAAATAGTCGGCGGGAAACTGAGGAGCAGATATGTAAGGAGATTACAGATAGCTCCAAGGAAAATAGGGTGGTAATAGTCGGGGATTTTAATTTTCCCAACATTGACTGGGACAGCCATAGTATTAGAGGGTTGGATGGAGAGGAATTTGTTGAGTGTATTCAGGAGGAATTTCTCATTCAGTATGTGGATGGCCTGACTAGAGAGGGGGCAAAACTTGACCTCCTCTAGGGAAATAAGGAAGGGCGGGTGAGAGAAGTGTTAGTGAGGGGTCACTTTGGGACCAGTGACCTAATTCTATTAGTTTTAAGATGGCTATGGAGAATGATAAATCTGTCCCAAAAGTTAAAATTCTAAATTGGAGTAAGGCCAATTTTGATGGTATCAGGCAGGAACTTTCAAAAATTAATTGGAGGAGTCTGTGGGAAGGCAAACGGACGTCTGGTAAGTGGGAGGCTTTCAAAAGAGTGTTAATCAGGGTTCAGGGTAAATACATTCCTCTTAGAGTGAAGGGCAAGGCTGGGAGGAGCAGGAACCCTGGATGACTCGGGATATTGAGACTCTGGTCAAGAAGCAAAAGGAGGCACGTGACATGCATAGACAGCTGGGATCCAGTGAATCTCTTGAAAAGTATAGGGGGATGTAGGAGTAGAGTTAAGAGGGAAATCAGGAGGGCAAAAAGGGGACACGAGATTGTTTGGTAGATAAGGCAAAAGAGAATCCAAAAAGCTTCTACAAATACATAAAGGGCAAAAGAGAAACAAGGGAGAGAGTAGGGCCTTTTAAGGATCAACAAGGTCACCTACGTGTGGATCCACAAGAGATGGGTGAGATCCTAAATGAATATTTCTCATCAGTATTTGAGAAAAGCATGGATGTTAGGGAACTTGGGGAAATAAATAGTGATGTCTTGAGAAGTGTACATACAGAGGAGGTGGTGCTGGAAGTCTTAAAGCAGATCAGGATAGATTAATCCCTGGGATCTGATGAAGTGTATCCTAGGACATTGTGGGAGGATTGGGAGGAAATTGCAGGTCCCCTAGCCGAGAATCATCGATAATCATGGGTGAGGTGCCTGAAAACTGGAGAGAGGCAAATGTTGTGCTTTTGTTTAAAAAGGGCTGCAGGGAAAAGTTTCACACTCCTCCCGGTCTGCTTCACACTCATTCTGGTCTCATCCACTCTAATACCTTGTGTCGGTTACATTGACACTGTCCTGTGATTGAATTCCGACTCTTGGCACAGACTTTTATTACAGGCAGACAATTGTTCAGTTCATGTTATCTTTGTTTTTCTGGGTAAGTGTCCATCGTGCTTTCAGGGGTTAACAACAGTTTGTTGATGGATTCTCTGACTGGACCTGTCCGTCCTGATCTTGACAAAGGCTCCCGTTTCTCCCAGGGCACAAAGGAATCAGTATCTACAAGTGACAGCAGATCCAACATCAGAGAGTCAGGGCAGCTGCTGAGAGGAGTAACGTCTTCACCGTCCTGCTGTTTATCTGGTTTTGAGCCAAAAAGGCTGTTGTTGCATTGTGGGAGCACAGATCCATGTGAAGATATCCTTGTCAAACACAAAGTCAGCCAGATTAATCAGTCTCCCTAACAATTGTTGACTTTCCCAGGTGTGCTGTTCTGTCAGCTGAACAGATGTGGGAAGAGTTTAGAATAATTTCCCCATCACTGCGTCCCAGTAAAGACAATCTGTTCACCTTTCTTAATAGAAAAACAGTGCTAATATGAGATGAGTACGTGGGGCTGGGATGGCATAAGAATAAGAACATCAGAACTGGGAGCAGGAATTGGGCGTCTGGTCCCTCGATCCTGCCCCACCATTCAATAAGATCATGGCTGATCTTTTTGTGGACTCAGCTCCACTTACCCACCCACTCACCATAACCCTTAATTCCTTTACTGTTCAAACATTTATCTATCCTTACCTTAAAAACATTCAATGAGGTAGCCTCAACTGCTTCACTGGGCAGGGAATTCCATAGATTCACAACCCTTTGTGTGAAGAAGTTCCTCCTCAACTCAGTCCTAAATCTGCTTCCCCTTATTTTGAGGCTATGCCCCCTAGTTCTAGTTTCACCCGCCAGTGGAAACAACTTCCCTGCTTCTATCTTATCTATTCCCTTCATAATCTTATATGTTTCTATAAGATCTCCCCTCATTCTTCTGAATTCCAATGAGTATAGCCCCAGTCTACTCAGTCTCTCCTCATAATCCAACCCTCTCAACTCCGGAATCAACCTAGTGAATCTCCTCTGCACTCCCTCCAGTGCCAGTATATCCTTTCTCAAGTAAGGAGACCAAAACTGTACACAGTAACTCCAGGTGTGGCCTCACCAACACCTTATACAGCTGCAAAATAACCTCACTGTTTTTAAACTCCATCCCTCTAGCAATGAAGGACAAAATTCCATTTGCTTCTTAATTACCTGCTGCACCTGCAAACCAACTCCTTGAGATTCCTGCACAAGGACACCCAGATCCCTCTGCACAGCAGCATGCTGCAACTTTTTACCATTTAAATAACAGTCCATTTTGCTGTTATTCTGACCAAAATGGATGACCTCACATTTACCAACATTGTACTCCATCTGCCAGACCCTCACCCACTCACTGAGACTATCTATATCCCTTTGCAGACTTTCAGTATCCTCTGCACACTTTGCTCTGCCACTCATCTTAGTGTCATCTGTGAATTTTGACACACTACACTTGGTCCCCAACTCCAAATCATCTGTGTAAATCGTAAACAATTGCGGTCCCAACACTGATCCCTGAGGAACACTGCTAGTCACTGATCGCCAACCAGAAAAACACCCATTTACCCCCACTCTTTGCTTTCTGTTAGTTAACCAATCCTCTATCCATGCTAATACGTTACACTAACACACTCGACAGACTGGAGGGACTGATTGTGGACAAGTCCCCAGGACCGGATGGAATGCATCCAAGGGTCTGAAGGAAATGGCGGAGGTGATAGTGGATGCCTTGGTGGTTATTTTCCAACCGTCGCTGGATTCCGGGGAAGTGCCGGAAGATTGGAAAATGGCTAATGTTACACCGTTGTTTAAGAAGGGTGGCAGGCAAAAGGCAGGGAATTATAGGCCAGTTAGTTTAACGTCTGTTGTAGGTAAAATGTTAGAATCCATCATCAAGGAGGAAATAGCGAGGCATCTTGAGGGGAATTGCTTGATAGAGCAGACGCAGCACGGTTTCGTTAAGGGGAAGTCGTGTCTGACAAATTTACTGGAGTTCCATGAGGATGTGTCTAGGGCGGTGGATAGAGGAGAGCCGGTGGATGTGGTCTTTCTTGATTTTCAGCAGGCGTTTGACAAGGTACCTCACAAGAGGTTATTGCAGAAGGTCGAGGGACATGGAGTTGGGGGTAGGGTGTTAGCGTGGATAGAGGATTGGTTGTCAAATAGGAGGCAGAGAGTGGGGGTCAATGGGTGCTATTCTGATTGGCGGTTGGTGACTAGTGGAGTGCCCCAGGGGTCGGTGCTGGGGCCTCAGCTATTTACCATTTATATAGATGATCTGGAGGAGGGAACCGAGTGTAGGGTGTCGAAATTTGCTGATGACACCAAGATTGGTGGAACGGCAAATTGCGCGGAGGATGTGGAGAGTCTACAGAAGGATCTAGATAGGCTGGGCGAATGGGCCAGGAAATGGCAAATGGAATTTAATGTTGGCAAGTGCGAGGTGGTCCAGTTTGGTAGGAATAATGGTAAGAAGGACTATTACTTACGTGGCAAAAAACTGCAGCAGGCGACGGTGCAGAGGGACCTCGGGGTCCTTGTGCATGAGTCGCAAAAACCCAGCCTGCAGGTGCAGCAGGTGGTCAGGAAGGCGAATGGGATGCTGGCCTTCATAGCGAGGGGGATTGAATATAAAAGTAGGGAGGTCTTGCTGCAGCTGTATAGGGCATTGGTGAGGCCGCAGCTGGAGTACTGTGTGCAGTTTTGGTCGCCGCACTTACGCAAGGATATTTTGGCCTTGGAGGGAGTGCAGAGGAGGTTTACTAGGCTGATACCGGAGTTGAGGGGGTTGAACTATGAGGAGAGGCTGAATAAACTAGGCTTGTACTTATTAGAGCTTAGAAGAATGAGGGGAGATCTCATTGAGACATATAAGATGATGAATGGGATGGATAGGATAGAGGTGGAGAGGCTCTTCCCACTCAGAAAGGACAGTAGGACTTGAGGGCACAGCCTCAAGATAAAGGGGGGGTGCGGTTTAGAACGGAGCTGAGGAGGAACTTCTTCACTCAAAGGGTGGTGAATCTCTGGAATTCTCTGCCCGTTGAAGTGGTGGAGGCTGCCTCGCTAAATATTTTTAAGAAGCGGATTGATGGGTTTTTGATAAGAGAGGGGATTAAGGGTTATGGGGAGAGAGCAGGAAAGTGGAACTGAGCCACGACAGATCAACCATGATCTTATTGAATGGCGGGGCAGGCTCGAAGGGCCAGATGGCCTACTCCTGCTCCTATTTCTTATGTTCTTATGTTCTTATCTCTTTCAGTACCCTGGGATGCATTTGAACAGGATTAGGAGACTTGTCTACCTTTAGCCCCATTAACTTGTCCAACACTACCTCTTTCATGATAATGATAACTTTTAGATCCTCACCTGCCATAGACCTTCCTGTCATCAATTTTTGGCATGTTATTTGTGTTTTCCACTGTGAAGACCGACACAAAATACCTGTTCAACGCCTCAGCCATTTTCTCATTTCCAGTTATTACATCCCCCTCCTCATCCTCTAAAGGACCAGTGTTTACTTTTGCCACTCTTTCATTTTATATATTTGTAGAAACTTTTGCGATCTGTTTTTATATTCTGAGCTAGTTTATTCTTATAATCCATCTTACTTTTCTTTATAGCTTTTTTCAGGGCTTTCTGTTGACCTTTAAAGATTTCCCAATCCTCGAGGTTCCCACTAATCTTTGCTACTTTGTATGGCTTTTCTTTCAATTTTATCCCCTCTATTTCCTTAGATATCCCTGGCTGATTATCTCTTTTTCTATAGTCCCTCATTATCACTGGTATATACTGCTGCTGAGCACTGAAAGATTGCTTTGAAAATCCTCCACTGTTCCTCAATTGTCCCACCATAAAGTTTTTGCTCCCAGTCTACTTTAGCCGACTCCTCCCTCATCCCTTTAGTCTCCTTTAAGGACAAGACACTGGGATTGGATTTTACCTTCTCACGCTCCATCTGTGTTTTAAATTCAATCATACTGTGATCGCTTCTTCCGAGAGGATCCCTACCTATCAGATCATTAATTATTCCTGTCTCATTACACAGGACCAGATCTAGGATAGCTTGGTTCCATTACATATGCACACCCAGCGCCATGTACACACCCAGTGGAAGTGTATATGAGTGGGTATGTGGGGCTGGGTGGGTATATGGCACTGCATGGGTATATGGCACTGTGTGTGTACATGGCGCTGTGTGTGTACATGGGGCTGAGTGGATATGTGGCGCTGGGTGTGTATATGGCTCTGGGTGGGTATATGGCACTGAGTGTGTACATGGCTCTGGGTGCTCTACTTCTGTTACGTAGTAACAACACAGAAATGGGAAAATCCCAATGGAAAACAGTCTGAGAATCCGAATTCAGTTTAAATAAGGGAGACTTCAGGTGAATGTGGGAAGACTGGAGAAGCCGGGATTGTTTGCCTTGGACCAGAGAAGGTTTGGAGCAGATTTAAATCGAGGAGCTCAAAATCAAGAAGAGTTTTGATTGAAACTGACGGCAACTTTCCAAAAAAAAATTCAGAAATGACTTTTCCCAGGAAGACTCAATCCCAGAAGCTTTCACTCTGATTGTCTGCTCTCCTGTGAGTACAACAGACAGCCAATAGCGTTGGAATTGAAGGAGAGAAAGGAGCGAAAAACAGAGAATAAGAGTGAAATGTTCATTCACGCACAGTGAGAAGTCTCACAACACCAGGTTGAAGTCCAATAGGTTTACTTGGTAGCAGAAGCCACTAGCTTTCGGAGCTCTGTCCCTTCGTCAGATGAGTGGAAGTTCTGTTCACAAACAGGGCATATAAAAACACAAACTCAATTTACAAAATAATGGTTGGAATGTGAGCCTTTACAGGTAATCAAGTCATGAAGATACAGACAATGTGAGTGGAGAGAGGGTTAAGCACAGGTTAGAGAGATGTGTATTGACCCCAGACAGGACAGTTAGTGAGACATACACTCCTTCAGCTCAAATCCAAAAGGACAACAGCACGTAATCCAGGCAAGCACTCGAGGGTCAGCGCCGACAGAGCGCCGCGCTGCCACAGGGTCAGTGCTGACAGAGCGCCGCGCTGCCACAGGGTCAGTGCCGAGGGAGCACCGCGCTGCCACAGGGTCAGTGCCGAGGGAGCACCGCGCTGCCACAGGGTCAGTGCCGACAGAGCGCCGCGCTGCCACGGGGTCAGTGCCGAGGGAGCGCCGCGCTGCCACAGGGTCAGTGCCAACAGAGCGCCACGCTGCCACAGGGTCAGTGCCAACAGAGCGCCGCGCTGCCACTGGGTCAGTGCCGAGGGAGCGCCGCGCTGCCACAGGGTCAGTGCCGAGGGAGCGCCGCGCTGCCACAGGGTCAGTGCCGACAGAGCGCCGCGCTGCCACAGGGTCAGTGCCGAGGGAGCGCCGCGCTGCCACAGGGTCAGTGCCGAGGGAGCGCCGCGCTGCCACTGGGTCAGTGCCGACAGAGCGCCGCGCTGCCACAGGGTCAGTGCCGAGGGAGCGCCGCGCTGCCACAGGGTCAGTGCCGACAGAGCGCCGCGCTGCCACAGGGTCAGTGCCGAGGGAGCGCCGCGCTGCCACGGGGTCAGTGCCGACAGAGCGCCGCGCTGCCACAGGGTCAGTGCCGAGGGAGCGCCGCGCTGCCACGGGGTCAGTGCCGACAGAGCGCCGCGCTGCCACAGGGTCAGTGCCGAGGGAGCGCCGCGCTGCCACAGGGTCAGTGCTGACAGAGCGCCGCGCTGCCACAGGGTCAGTGCCGAGGGAGCGCCGCGCTGCCACGGGGTCAGTGCCGACAGAGCGCTGCGCTGCCACAGGGTCAGTGCCGAGGGAGCGCCGCGCTGCCACAGGGTCAGTGCCGAGGGAGCGCCGCGCTGCCACAGGGTCAGTGCCGAGGGAGCGCCGCGCTGCCACAGGGTCAGTGCCGAGGGAGCGCCGCGCTGCCACAGGGTCAGTGCCGACAGAGCGCCGCGCTGCCACGGGGTCAGTGCCGACAGAGCGCCGCGCTGCCAGGTAAGAATTGGAGATGATTTTCTGCTGTGACGTTTTTTGGAATGATCCCAGATCCGTGTGAAACAAATGGTTGGAATTTTGTTGCAGTCATGTGACTAATTGTTTCCCCGAGCTCCCTCTCTCAAACTGACCAGCTGGTCACTTGGATCTTTGGTGTTTGTGGGATCTTGCCATGTATGCAAATTGTCACTTTGCTGTTTGCGTTTCTATTGTGTCTCCACTTTGCCAGATATCTCATTGTCTGAAATTTCTTCCGGAGATCCCGGTGATGTGGACGTGTCGAATGGTTCTGGTTCCTGGATTAACGATGGAGTTGGGGGATCAGCATTATCCATCTTAATTAACTAATGTTCTGCTTGCTGTTATTTGTTCCCACCAAGTGAATCATTGTCAGGAATGTGCGAGGTGAGACTGACTGAGTCGCTGCTGCAAATCCTTCACTGTAATGAGGATTCTGAAGTATCCTTTCAATCAGTAACGCCAGAACACAAACCTCTTTTTCACAATCGATTGGTGATAAATAACCACTTCACTTTGCAGACTACCTGTAATCCATCTCTGTTTATTTCACATCATGTTGGTGAATTTTATGCAGCTTTAACTCAGAGATTCATCAGAATAATTCATCTCTTTAACTCAACATTCAGACTGATTTCTGGAATTCTGAGGGAATTGTCCTGTGGCTGAGGAAGGGATTCAGTGGGATCCAGTGGGATCCAGTGGGATTCAGTGGGATCCAGTCCCAGGAAGAGCTGCTGAATCACATGATTAAATTATTAATTAATTATGCAGTCAAGATTTCCCAATGGTTCTGTGCACTGGCCACACTAAATTGCCCCTTAGTGTCCAATGATGTACCAATTCAGTGGATTGCTGATGCTAAATTCAGGGTGTTATAGATCATAGAACATTCCAGCGCAGTCCAGGCCCTTCGGCCCTCGATGTTGCACTGACCAGTGGAACCAATCTAATGACCCTCTAACCTAAACTATTCCAATGTTATCCATATGCCTATCCACTGACCATTTGAATGCCCTTAAAGTTGGCAAGTCCACAACTGCTGCAGGCAGGGCATTCCATGCCCTTACTACCCTCTGAGTAAAGAACCTACCTCTGACATCCGTCCTATAATTACCACCCCTTAATTTAAAGCTAAATCCCCTGGTGTTAGCCATCACCATCCGAGGAAAAAGGCTCTCACTGTCCACCCTATCCAATCCTCTGATCATCTTGTATGCCTCAATTAGGTCACCTCGTAACCTTCTTCTCTCTAACGAAAATAACCTCAAGTCCCTCAGCCTTTCCTCATAAGACCTTCCCACCATACCAGGCAACATCCTGGTAAACCTCCTCTGCACCCTTTCCAATGCCTCCACATCTTTCTTATAATGCAGCAACCAGAACTGTACGCAATACTCCAAGTGCGGCCGCACCAGAGTTTTGTACAGTTGTAACATGACCTCACGGCTCCGAAATTCAGTCCCTCTACCAATAAAAGCTAACACACCGTACGCCTTCTTAACAACCTTATTGAAGACTTAGACAGGTTGCAGAGCTGGGCCGAGAGGTGGCGGATGGAGTTTAATGCGGAGAAGTGTGAGGTAATTCACTTTGGTAGGAATAACAGATGTGTCGAGTATAGGGCTAACGGGAGGACTTTGAATAGTGTGGATGAACAGAGGGATCTAGGTGTATGTGTACATAGATCCCTGAAAGTTGGGAGCCAAGTAGATAAGGTTGTTAAGAAGGCATACGGTGTCTTGGCGTTTATTGGTAGGGGGATTGAATTTAGGAGTCGCAGCGTCATGTTGCAACTGTACACAACTCTGGTGCGGCCGCACTTGGAGTACTGTGTGCAGTTCTGGTCCCCACGTTATAGGAAGGATGTGGAGGCTTTGGAGAGGGTGCAGAGGAGGTTTACCAGGATGTTGCCTGGTATGGAGGGGAGGTCCTATGAGGAGAGACTGAGGGATTTGGGGTTGTTTTCGCTGGAAAGAAGGCGGCTAAGAGGGGATCTTCTTGAAACATATAAGATGATTAGAGGTTTAGATAGGGTGGATAGTGATAGCCTTTTTCCTCTGATGGAGAAATCCAGCACGAGGGGGCATGGCTTTAAATTAAGGGGTGGTAGTTATAGGACGGATGTCAGGGGTAGGTTCTTTACCCAGAGGGTGGTGAGGGATTGGAATGCCCTGCCTGCTGCAGTTGTAAATGCGCCTAGTTTGGGGGCGTTTAAGAGATCCGTGAATAGGTTTATGGACGAGAAGGGGTTGGTTTATGTTAGTGGGTCATTGTTTTGTAACTGGTCGGCGCAACATCGTGGGCCGAAGGGCCTGTTCTGCGCTGTAATGTTCTATGTTCTATGTTCTATGTTCTATGTTATCAACCTGGGTGCCAACTTACAGGGATCTACGCACATGGACACCGAGATCCCTCTGCTCGTCCACACTACCAAGTATCTTATCATTAGCCCAGTACTCAGTATTCCTGTTACTCCTTCCAAAGTGAATCACCTCACACTTTTCCGCATTAAACTCCATTTGCCACCTCTCAGCCCAGCTCTGCAACTTATCTATGTCCCTCTGTAACCTGCACCATCCATTCTCACTGTCTACAACTCCACTGACTTTAGTGTCATCAGCAAATTTACTAATCCATCCTTCTACACCCTCATCTAGGTCATTTATAAAAATGACAAACAGCAGTGGCCCCAAAACAGATCCCTGAGGTACACCACTTGTAACTGAACTCCAGGTTGAATATTTCCCATCAACCACCACCCTCTGTCTTCTATTAGCTAGCCAATTCCTGATCCAAACTGCTAAATCACCCTCAATCCCATGCCTCCGTACCTTCTGCAATATCTTACAGTGGGGAACCTTATCAAACACTTTACTGAAATCCATATACACCACATCTACAGCTTTACCCTCATCCACCTCTTTGGTCACCTTTTCAAAGAACTCGATAAGGTTTGTGAGGCACAACCTACCCTTCACAAAACTGTGTTGACTATCCCTAATCAATTTATTCCTTTCTAGATGATTATAAATCCTATCTCTTATAATTCTTTCCAAAACTTTGCCCACAACAGAAGTAAGGCTCACTGGTCTATAATTCCCAGGATGGTCTCTACTCCCCTTCTTGAACAAGGGTTCAAGGATCCTTTTACAAGGATGTTGCCTGGACTGGGAGGCATGCCTTATGAAGTTAGGTTGAGGGAGCTGGGACTCTTTTCCCTGGAGAGACGAAGGTTGAGAGGCAACCTGATAGAAGTATATAAAATGTTGAGAGGAATAGATAGGGTGGATTCTCAGAGGCTATTTCCCCGGGTTGAAATGGTCGCTACGAGAGGACACAGATTTAAGGTGTGGGGAGGAAAGTACAGAAGTGATGTTAGGGGTAAGTTTTTCACTCAGAGGGTGGTGAGTGAATGGAATCGGCTGCCATCAGTGGTGGTGGAGGCGAACTCGCTGGGGTCTTTTAAAAGACTTCTGGATGAGTATATGGGGTTTAATGGGATTGGGGATTATAGATAGGTCTATAGATTGGTAGGTGTTGATGTGATCGGCGCAACTCGTGGGCCGAAGGGCCTGTTTGTGCTGTAGTGTTCTACGTTCTATGTTCTAACGGGGCAACATTTGCTATCCTCCAGTCTCCCGGCACTATACCTGTAGCCAATGACGACATGAAGATCAAAGTCAAAGGCTCTGCAATCTCCTCCCTAGCCTCCCAGAGAATCCTAGGATAAATCCCATCCGGCCCAGGGGACTTATTTATTTTCATACTTTCCAGAATTGCGAACACCTCCTCCTTATGAACCCCAATCCCGTCTAGTCTAATCGCCTGTATCTCAGTACTCTCCGACAACATTGGGCCCGATTTTACCAACCAGAGGCTAAGGGCGGGATTCGGACGTAAAATGGATCCAAGCCTGGAATCCCCGTTCCAGCTCTGACCCAGTCTGCGTTGTGGGCGGGGCTTAGCGCTGCCGGAACGATCGGAGCTCTGAGCTGCCGGAACGATCGGAGCTCTGAGCTGCCGGAACGATCGGAGCTCTGAGCTGCCGGAACGATCGGAGCTCTGAGCTGCCGGAACGATCGGAGCTCTGAGCTGCCGGAACGATCGGAGCTCTGAGCTGCCGGAACGATCGGAGCTCTGAGCTGCCGGAACGATCGGAGCTCTGAGCTGCCGGAACGATCGGAGCTCTGAGCTGCCGGAACGATCGGAGCTCTGAGCTGCCGGAACGATCGGAGCTCTGAGCTGCCGGAACGATCGGAGCTCTGAGCTGCCGGAACGATCGGAGCTCTGAGCTGCGCACGCACAATTCAAAAAAATCTGGAACAGCGCACCCGGCACGTAAAACAGAACCAGCAGATGGAGCCGGTGGGGGGGGGGTGCTGAGCCAAAATCGGACCCCCCCACCTGCCCCACCCCCACCCCCCCAACCACCCCATCCTCCCCCCCCCCCCCACCTCGGCCCTGCAATCAGAACCCCCACCACCCCAGGAGCAGCCCCCCTACCCTGCAATTGGACCCCCCCACCAACAGGGGGCAGACCCCTTGGCACAGCACACCCCCAATCTACATTGACTGCTGCTCTCCTTCCACCATCCTCCTGACCTGCAGCATTTTCCTGGCCTTCCGCTGACATCTGCCGGAGTGGGGGGGCTCAGAAGGATCTCTGGTTGGTGGAGGGAGTGGGTGGTGGAGGATGGGGGGGGCGGTGGGGGGAAGGATGGACTTGGGAGAATCTCCACCACCACCCCCCCAACCAGAGATCCATCTGAGCCCCACACCCCCTTCCTCCAGCAGACGCCAGGAAGATGCTGCAGACTCTCCAACGAGTGCAGTAAGAAGGAGGGTGGAGGGAGAGCGGCGATCGAGGTAGATTGAGGGTGTGCTCTGTCGAGGGGAGGCCTGCCTCCCGGGAGGGTCTGATTGGGGTGGGGTGATGCCTCCTGAGGGGGGGTCCAATCCGTTGGGGCGAGGTCTGCCGGGGTGCCTGCTTCCCGGTGGGGGTCGGACCGCGGGGGTGGCGGGTCTGCCGGGATGGTTAGCAGGGGGTCCGCGAGGGGTGTTCTCGGAGGATGAGGCTTCAAAGGTTCCCCTGCAGATTAGAAATCCACTTTGGATTTTTATTCTGCAGGTGGATAACAGCACGGATCCAGATCGGATATGAAAACGGTAAAATGGGGTTTGGCGGGAGAGTTGGGCGTGCGGTGCATTAAATCAGTTTAAATGTAGGCTAATACACTTCAATCATTGGGCTGCCCGATTGGGGCATGGAACGGATCGGCACCCAAATCGGGTGTCGGTGAAGGTGTGACCTGCTCGGTTTCGGGTGCAGATCACGTTCCAGGCCCAACCCCGGATTTACCGCAATTTCTCGGGAGTGAATGTTTGGTAAAATCGGGCCCATTGTCTTTTCCCTGTGTGAATACTGACAAAAAATACTCATTTAGTGTCTCTCTCATCTCTTCGGACTCCATGCACAACTTCCCACTACTGTCCTTGACTGGCCCTAATCTTACCCTAGTCATCCCTGGTATGGAGGGGAGGTCCTATGAAGAGAGACTGAGGGATTTAGGGTTGTTTTCGTTGGAAAGAAGGCGGCTAAGAGGGGACCTTATTGAAACATATAAGATGATTAGAGGTTTAGATAGGGTGGATAGTAATAGCCTTTTTCCTCTGATGGAGAAATCCAGCACGAGGGGGCATGGCTTTAAATTAAGGGGGGGTAGTTATAGGACGGATGTCAGGGGTAGGTTCTTTACCCAGAGGGTGGTGAGGGATTGGAATGCCCTGCCTGCTGCGGTTGTAAATGTGCCTAGTTTGGGGGCGTTTAAGAGATCCGTGGATAGGTTTATGGATGGAAAGGGTTTGGTTTAGGTTAGAGGGTCATTGTTTTTTAACTGGTCGGCGCAACATCGTGGGCCAAAGGGCCTGTTCTGCGCTGTAATGTTCTATGTTCTATGTTCTATTCTTTTATTCCCAACATACCTATAGAAAACCTTTCAGGTTTTCCTTGATCCTACCTGCCAAAGACTTCTCATGTCCTCTCCTGGCTCTTCTTAGCTCTTTCTTTAGGTCTTTCCTGGCTAACTTGTAACTCTGAAGCGCCCTAACTGAGCCTTCACGTCTCATCTTTACGTAAGTCTCCTTCTTCCTCTTCACAACAGATTCAACTTCTTTAGTAAACCACGATTCCCTCGCTCGACCACTTTCTCCCTGCATGACAGGTACATACTTATCAAGGACAAGCAGTAGCTGTTTCTTGAACAAGCTCCACATTTCAATTGTGCCCATCCCCTGCAGTTTCCTTTCACATCCTATGCATCCGAAATCTCCCCTAATGGCATTATAATCATTATGGGCCTGGGTAAGATTTTCTTTGGAGGGTCAGTGCAGACTTGATGGACTGAATGGCCTCCTTCTGCACTGTCAGGATTCTGTGGTTTCTGTGGATTCACGGAGCGAGGTGGGAACAAAATCATGAGCCTGCTGTCATCTCCAGGCGCTATATTTAACAAGGCCGGAATAGTAACATATTCATCATATGCTACAGGTTCAGAGCCAGTCACGGAGGGCAGGATTCAGTCAGTACTGGCCCCACGATTTAGCCTTTGACACCTCCCTGGTGTGTTAGGGACCAGGTCAGAAACTCCGGGTCGATTGCGGAGTTCGCTGAGACCTCAGTATTTTACGATTTTGGCATTAGGATAAGGATCAGATCTTTCACTCCAGGTATGATTCTATTGAGGCACTAGGAAGCTTTAATTAAAAAAAAACTTTATTTAACAACACAGAATGTAACAAAATTAACATAGCTGTTATCAATTTAAATATTTAAAGAAAAAAGAACAAAGAACAGTACAGCGCAGGAACAGGCCATTCGGCCCTCCAAGCCCTAACTAATCTAAAAAAATCCTTCTGCCCTGACTGGGTCCGTATCCCTCTATTCCCTCCATATTCATGTACCCATCCAGATGCCTCTTAATTGTTGTTCATGTACCTGCTTCTCCCACTTCCTCTGGCAGCACATTCCAGGCACCCACCACTCTCTGTGTGAAGAACTTTCCCTGCACATCTCCCTTTAACGTTTCCCCCTCTCACCTTGAACCTGTGCCTGCTGTAATTGACCCCTCTGCCCTGGGGAAAAAGTCTCTGTCTATCCCCCCTGTCTGTGCCTCTCATCATTCTGTAGACTTTTATCGGGGTCTCCCCTCGGCCTCCATCTTTCCAGTGAAAACAATCCTAGTTTATCCAACCTCTCCTCATCGCCAACACCAGCAACCACTTGGTGAATATGTTTAAACAGGCAATCTATAATTGTTAACAGCTATCCCTCTTTATAGCTCCAATTCAATCAATATCACCACAGACATAAATTCTATTTCAGAACTAGTTAGCAACAAAAGCAGATACGCTCATGTGGATGTGAGATTTCCAGCCTTTTAACATCTCTGGACAGATAAAAAAAGATACCTGCTTTCTGACTCCAGATTCCAGAGAAAGGTTGACCTTCAAGCAGCAGAACTTCAGAGAAAGAAACCCAGTTTCTGGCAGAGCCCAGCCTGTGAACTCCAGAGAGAGAAAGAGCTATTTTTCTGTTCAGCTCCCAAACAGCAATTTAACTGGGTTTCTCTCTGTGAGCTTAGCCCTGCCCAGTCACATGACTTCATCTATCAGGTGACCTCATTACGTCCACTCTGAAACACCCCAGAAGGAATCCCTGAAATAACAAGCCCTCATTCGTCCAGATTAAAACAAACATTCCAGCAATTAAGACCAATTATGCTGCTGCAGTAACGGCACGGGCTGCAGACAAAATAAAATAACTGACTGCTCAAACACCCCTTGCACTAGAAACGTGACGCAAGTACATTTCTTTAAGGTACATTTTTGTCACAAAGATCTCAGTGGGTACACTTTCAAATACAGCCAAGTACAAGAAGGATATCTTTTTGGGCATTTATGAGATGTGGACAATGGTGGTGAGGCCAGCACTATTGCCCATTCTTAATTGCCCTTCAGAAGGTGTTAGTGAGCTGCCTTCATGAAATGTTGCAGTCTCTGAGGTGTAGGTACACCCACAGTGCTGTTAGGGAGGGAGTTCCCGGATTTTGACCCAGCGACTATGAAGGAATGGCGATATATTTCCAAGTCAGGATGGTGAGTCACTTGGAGGGGAACCTCCAGGTGCTGGTGTTCCCAGGTATCTGCTACCCTTCGAGGTGGAAGTGGTTGTGAGTTTGGAAGATACTGCCTAAGGATCTTTGGTCAGATGCTCCAGTACACCTTGTAGAGATAATTAAGGATGGTTAGCATAGTTATAGGATGATCAAATCTGGTTGAACTTTTTGACGAGGTTACCTGGTGTGTAGATGAGGGCGATGTATTTGATGTTGTTTCTTTGGACTTTGGCAAGGCTTTTGACATGATCCCACATGGGAGACAGATAGCGAAGGTAAGAGGCCATTGGATCTAAGGACATTTGACAAATTGGATCCGGAATTTGGCAGAGTGGCGGGAAGCAGAGGGTGATGGTCAAGGGGTGTTTTTCTGACTGGACACCTGTGTCCAGTGAGATTCCACAGGGATGAGTTTTGGGTCTTTGCTGTTTGTGGTTTATAGGAATGATTTAGACTTGAATGTCAGAGGGTTGATCAGCAAGTTCATGCGTAATACAAAAATTGCTAAGTGGTAAATAGTGAGGGAGAAAACCTCAGGTTATAGGAGGACGCAGATGGGCTGGTCAGTGGCAAATGGAATTCAATCTGGATCAATGTGAGGTGATGCACTTGGGCCAGACACACAAGACAAGGGAACACGCGATAAACAGCAGGACCCTGAGAAGCACCGAGGATCAGAGGGACTTGGTGCGCATATACACCTGCCCCTTAAGAACACAAGAACATAAGAACAAAAGAACATAAGAAATAGGAGCAGGAGTAGGCCATCTAGTCCTTCGAGCCTGCCCCGCCATTCAATAAGATCATGGCTGACCTGAAGTGGATCAGTTCCACTTTCCCGCTTTCTCCCCATAACCCTTAATTCCCCTGTCTATCAAAAACCTATCTACCCGTGACTTAAAAATATTTAGCGAGGCAGCCTCCACCACTTCAACGGGCAGAGAATTCCAGAGATTCACCACCCTTTGAGTGAAGAAGTTCCTCCTCAACTCCGTTCAAAACTGCCCCCCGCCCCCTTATCTTGAGGCTGTGCCCTCTAGTTCTGGTTTCCTTTCTAAGTGGAAAGAATCTCTCTACCTCTCCCCTATCCATCCCTTTCATTATCTTGTAAGTCTCTATAAGATCCCCCTCAGCCTTCTAAACTCCAACGAGTACAGACCCAGTCTTTTTAGTCGCTCTTCATAGTCCAACCCCCTCATCTCCGGTATCAGCCTAGTGAACCTCCTCTGCACTCCCTCCAAGGCCAATATATCCTTTTGCAAATAAGGGGACCAAAACTGCACACAGTACTCCAGCTGCGGCCTCACCAGTGCCCTGTACAGCTGCAGCAAGACCTCCCTGCTTTTATATTCTATCCTCCTCGCTATAAAGGCCAGCATCCCATTCACCTTCTTGATCACCTGCTGCTGGGTTTTTGCAACTCATGCCCAAGGACCCCCAGGTCCCTCTGCACCGTAGCATGCTGCAGCTTTTCACCCTTTAAATAGTAATCCCTCCTACTATTATTTCTGCCAAAGTGGATAACCTCACACTTGCTAACATTATACTCCATCTGCCAGGCCCTCGCCCACTCACTCAGCCTATCCAGATCCCTCTGCAGACTTTCCACACCCTCCACGCAATTTGCTTTTCCACTCATCTTTGTGTCATCAGCAAATTTCGTCACCCTACACTCAGCCCCCTCCTCCAGATCATCTATATAAATGGTAAACAGCTGAGGCCCCAGCACCGATCCCTGGGGCACTCCACTAGTCACCAACCACCAATCAGAATAGCACCCATTGATACCAACTCTCTGCCTCCTATTAGACAGCCAATCCCCTATCCACGCTAACACCTTACCCCCAACTCCGTGCCCCCTTTTGCAGCAACCTTTTGTGAGGCACCTTATCAAACACCTTCTGGAAATCTAAAAACACCACATTCACCGGTTCCTCTCTGTCTACCGCCCTAGTCACATCCTCATAAAAATCTAGTAAATTCATCAAACACGACTTCCCCTTCATTAATCCAATACCTATAAGACTTCCCAAAGCCTGTCCACCATCTATAAGGCATAAATCAGGACTGTGATGGAAAACTCCTCACTTGCTGGATGGGTACAGCTCCAACAACACTTAAGGAGCTTGACACTATCCAGGACAAAGCAGCCACTTGATTGCTATTGCTTGATTTCTTACGTTCCTATGTTCTATCCTTTTCACAAAGATTCACTCCCCCCACCACCAATGCACAGCGGCAGGACAGCTGTGCGTGAACCTTAGTTCGGCCTCATTTGGAATATTGTGTACAATTCTGCTCATCACACTACCAGAAGGAGGTGGAGGCTTTGGAGAGGGTACAGAAGAGGTTTATCAGGATGTTGCCTGATATGGAGGGCATTAGCTGTGAGGGGAGGTTGGACAATCTCAGTTTGTTCTCACTGGAGTGATGGAGGTTGAGGGGTGACCTGATCGAGGTTTACAAGATTATAAGTGGCAATGGACAGAGCAGATAGTCAGATGCTGTTTCCTAGGGTAGAGAAATCAGGGACTAAGGTGCATGAGGGAAAAGTTTACAAGAGATGTGAAAGGCAAATGTTTTACACAGAGGGTGGTGAATGTCTGCGACGCACTGCCCGGGGGGTGGGGGGGAGGGTGGCATTTAAGGGGCAACTCGACAAATACATGAATAGGATGGGAATGTGGGAATGGGAATGTGGGAATGTGGGAATGGGAATGTGGGAATGGAAGGATACAGATTCTGTAAGTCTAGACTGTTTTCGTTTAGTTAGGGCATCATGATCGGTGCAGGTTTGAAGGGCTGAAGGGCCTGCTCTCCTGGGCTGTACTTTTCTTGTTCTTTGTCAGTAATCTAAAGGTAAGAATAAACAGAGCTGGAAAAGCTCAGCGAATCAGGAAGCTGCGTGCAGAGAAACAGAGTTCAGGCCAATCGGCTTTCTGAAGCTTCAGCAGCAATGAGTAAACACTCAGTTAACACAGAATATCGTCACTGACTGCACCTTCCCCAGAATAATGAAGGAAATGCAATCGTGACAATTCTTGTGTTTGTAAATAAGTTAAATGATAATCATCCTCCTGTCTATAGTTCAGCCAGTATCCAGGCTGAGTGCTCAGGAGAGTGAGTGTGTATGTGTGTGTGTGTGTGTGTGTGTGTGACTGTGTGTGTGGGTGTGTGTGTGTGGGTGTGGGTGTGGGTGTGGGTGTGACTGTGTGTGACTGTGTGTGTGAGTGTGTGTGTGTGCATGTGAGTGTGTGTGTGCATGTGTGTGTGAGTGTGTATGCACGTGTGTGTGTGTACGTGTGCGTGTGTGTGTGTATGTGTGTGTGTGAGTGTGTGTGACTGTGTGTGTGTGTGAGAGAGTGTGTGACTGTGTGTGTGTGAGTGTGTGTGTGTGTGTGCGCGTGTGTGCGTGTGTGTGTGCATGTTTGTGTGTGTGTGTGTGTGCGCGTGTGTGTGAGAATGTGTGTGTGCATGTGTGTGTGTGTGTGTGTGTGCGTGTGTACATGTGCATGTGTGTGTGTGTGTGTGTATACGTGTGTGTGTGTGCATGTGTGTGTGTGTGTGAGAGTGTGTGTGTACGTGTGTGTACGTGTGCGTGTGTGCATGTGTGTGTGTGTCCATGGTTAGATAACCCAATCGAGCTTTCCCATTCACTCCACAGAAGCAGAAACATTAAACATAATCCAGGTTTTACAGTCACACCAAATCCCTCTCCCCCTGATAATGACATTCACTGAATGTTCAGTGGGATTTGTTTTGATGCTTCGTATCTCCCATGTCCAGGAGGTCAATGAAATGTCAGTTTGCCAAATGTGGACATTTATGAATCTATAATTCACTCTCTGGCAAAGCTTCTATTCACAAATTGTCACACAGCAACTCAGTAAAATCCAAGAGAATTCCTTTGAGTGAGAAATCATTCTTGTTGGCCATCCCAGACACACCAAACTCCTCATTGATTCTGCTGCGGGGAGAAGGCCTGTTTGTTCATTAAGCTGAGAATGTTAACGGTTCGAGGGGGAAATGGATAATGACTTTCACAATGATGAAAGCTTTAACATGACGAATGTTAACTTTAATTAGCAGCAGTGCTGAGGACTCATTGTTCACAGTTTCACCTGGGCAAGATCCAGATCCTTTGGGGGGGGGGGGGGGGGGGGGGGGGAGGGGGTGGGGGGGCACTGGAGGGGTGGGGGGGGGGGCATTGAAGGGGGGGGGCATTGGAGGGGGGGGAGGGGGGGTGCAATTGCTAGAGTGGTTGGGGAGGGTTTAAACTAATATGGCTGGGGTATATGAAGCTTGGCCCCTTCCCTAGTTGGACTATCTACGTACTGTTTCAGGAAGCCCTCCTGGATGCTCCTGACAAACTCTGCCCCATCCACACCCCGAGCACTGAGTGAGTCCCAGTCAATATCGGGGAAGTTAAAATCTCCCATCACAACAACCCTGTTACTTTTACACCTTGCTAAAATCTGCCTACATATCTGTTCCTCTATCTCCCACTGGCAATCGGGTGGCCTTTAGTAAAACCCCCAACATTGTGACTACACCCTTCCTATTCCTGAGCTCTATCCATGTTGCCTCACTGTGTGAACCCTCCGAGGTGTCCTCCCGCAGTACAGCTGTGATATTCTCCTTAACCAGTAGTGTAACTCCCCCACCCCTTTTACATCCCCCTCTATCTCACCTGAAACATCTGTATCCTGGAATGTTAAGCTGCCAATCCTGTCCTTCCCTTAACCAAGTCTCTGTAATGGCAACAACATCGTAGTTCCAAATACTAATCCAAGCTCTAAGTCCATCTGCCTTCCCTGTTACACTTCTCACATTGAAACAAATGCACTTCACTCCACCAGATCCTATATCTCCAGGTCCTGATAATCTTCATCCCAGAGTAGTTAAGGAAGTGACCCTGTAAATAGTAGGTCCATTGGATCGATTTGGATTTTGAAATAGTTCCTCCAGATTGGAGTGCAGCTGATGTAAGCCCACTATTCAAAAAGGGAGGTTGAGAGAAAATGGGGAACGAGACCAATTAGCTTAATGTCAGCCCGCACCACCATTTTAACACTCAGTGAGTGTCTCATCTCCCTTCTTCTACCTATGACTTTCCTCTAAACCAGATTAAGGGATGTCTAATTTAGGGACAATTTATTAACACCAATCAGCCTAAAAGCAGATTTTTGGGGTGTAGGAGGAAACCAGAGCACCCGGAGAAAACCCACACAAGCACGGGGAGAATGTGCAAACTCCCACAGACACCGACCCAAGTCGGAGATCCGACCCAGGTCCACGTATCTGCACAGCAAACAGTGATAGTCACTGAGCTGTCATGTTGCCCATCAGTTGGTCCAGTTTAAGCATACACTAACGACGTGAAGCACTAGGCAACTCTCGAAGCAACATCCAAGAGCAGCCCTCGCACAACCCACCGCATGTATGCCCCTTGTTGGCCAACAAGGCGGACCGAATCACCTGTGAATGTTGGCCTTCATAGCGAGGGGGATTGAATATAAAAGTAGGGAGGTCTTGTTGCAACTGTACAGGGCACTGGTGAGGCTACAGCTGGAGTACTGTGTGCAGTTTTGGTCGCCGTATTTGCAAAAGGATATATTGGCCTTGGAGGGAGTGCAGAGGAGGTTTACTAGGCTGATACCGGAGATGAGGGGGTTGGGCTACGAGGAGAGATTGAGTAGATTGGGCCTGTACTCATTGGAGTTTAGAAGGATGAGGGGGGATCTTATAGAGACATAAGATAATGAAAGGGATGGATAGGGTAGAGGTAGAGAGATTATTTCCACAGAGGAAACAAGGATTAGAGGGCACAGCCTCAAAATAAGGTGGGGGGGGGCAGTTTAGATCAGAGTTGAGGAGGAACTTCTTCACTCAAAGTGTGGTGAATCTCTGGAATTCTCTGCCCGTTGAAGTGGTGGAGGCTGCCTCGCTAAATATATTTAAGACGCGGGTAGATAGGTTTTTGGTAGGCAAGGGGATTAAGGGTTATGGGGAGAAAGCGGGAAAGTGGAACTGATCCACTTCAGATCAGCCATGATCTTATTGAATGGTGGGGCAGGCTCGAAGGACTAGATGGCCGACTCCTGCTCCTATTTCTTATGTTCTTATGTGGTAACTTGGCAGAATGCTCTTGAGTCTGACTGAAGTCCCCAGCCACGATGAACAAGGCCTCGGGATGTTTCGCCTCAAGGCTATTTGTAGGAAGTGCATTGAAAGGTTAGTCAGGACATGAATCAATTCCAGCTTTCCTGATTACCTGGGTCCATTACAGTTTGCTTTCCACTGCAACAGGTCCACAGCAGACGCCATCTCCCTGGCCCTGCACTCAATCCAGGGTCACCTAGATAACAAAGACGCTGATGTCAGACTTATTTATTGACTAGACTCAGCCTTCAACACCATTATTCCCACAAAACTCATCCCCAATCTCCATGGCCTGGGCCTCGGCTCCTCCCACTGTGACTGGATCCTGAACTTCCTAACTCACAGACCACAATCAGTAAGGATAGGGAACAACACCTCCTCCACCATCATCCTGTGTTCTCTGACCCGACTATACTCCTTATACACGTATGACATTGTGGCCAAATTCCCCTCCAATTCGATTTTCAAGTTTGCTGACGACACCACCATAGTGGGTCGGATCTCAATGAGATAAAGAATCTGGTGAACTGGTGCGGCAACAATAATCCCTCCCTCAATGTCAACAAAACAAAGGAGATTATCATCGACTTCAGGAAGCGTAAAGGAGAACATGCCCCTGTCTACATCAATGGGGCTCAAGTAGAAAGGGTCGAGAGCTTCAAGTTTTTAGGTGCCCAGATCACCAGTAACCTGTCCTGGTCCCCCCCATGCTGACAATATAGTTAAGAAAGCCCCACCAACACCGCTACTTTCTCAGCAGACTAAGGAAATTTGGCATCTTAGCTATGACTCTCACCAACTTTTACAGATGCCTCATAGAAAACATCCTTTCTGGTTGTATCACAGCTTGGTCTGGGCTCCTGCTCTGTCCAAGACTGCAAGGATCTACAAGAGGTCGTGAATGTAGCCCAATCCATCACACAAACCAGCCTCCCATTCGTTAACTCTGTCGATATTTCCTGCTGCCTCGGCAAATCAGCCAACATAATTAAGGGTCCCACGCACTGCAGACATTCTCTCTTCCACCTTCTTCCTTCGGGAAAAAGATACAAAGGCTGAGGTACCAACCAATTCAAGAACAGCTTCTTCCCTGCTGCTGTCAGACTTTTGAATGGACTTACTTCACGTTAAGTTGATCTTTCTCTACATCCTCGCTATGACTATAACACTACATTCTGCACCCTCTCATTTCCTCCTTTATGAACAGTGTGCTTTGCCTGTATAGCGTGCAAGAAACAATACTTTTCACTGTATGTTTATACCATGTGACAATAATAAATCCAATCAAATCCGGCATCCTGCAGATTGACTTTCTTATTGACTGTGTACAGAAACATAGAAAAACTACAGCACAATACAGGCCCTTCAGCCCACAAAGTTGTGCCAAACATGTCCCGACCTCAGATATTACTAGGCTTATCTATAACCCTCTATCTTACTAAGTTTCATGAACTTATCTAAAAGTCTCTTAAAAGACCCTATTGAACCCACCTCCACCAGCACTGCCGGCAGCCCATTCCACTCACCCACCACCCTCTGAGTGATAAACTTACCCCTGACATCTCCTCTGCACCTTTCCATGGCTTCCACATCCTTCCTGTAATGAGGCGATCAGAGCTGAGCACAGTACTCCAAGTGGGGTCTGACCAGGGTCTTATAAAGCTCCTAAACTCAATCCCTCGATTGATGAAGGCCAGTACACCATTCACCTTCTTAACCACGAGTTCAACCTGCACAGCTGTTTTCAGTGTCCTGTGAACTCGGACTCCAAGGTCCTTCTGATTTTCCACACTGCCAAGAGTCTTACCATTGATATTATATTCTGCCTTCCTATTTGACCTGACAAAATGAACCACTTCTCATTTATCTGCGTTGAAGTCCATCTGCCACTTCTCCGCCCAGTCTTGCATCCTATCTATGTCCCACTGCAACTTCTGACATCCCTCCAGACTATCCACAACACCACCGACCTTTGTGTCATCGGCAAACTTACCAACCCCTCCCTCCACTTCCTCATCCAGGTCATTTATAAAAATCACAAACAGCAAGGGTCCCAGGGCAGATCCCTGGGGCACTCCACTGGTGTGTAATGATTAATGGTGCCTCGCGTAGTGCCTAGAGTATTCTTGATTCTATGGATAACATCATCGTCACTTGTTGTCATGACTACAGAAGTAAGGGGGAGGGATATTATATATTGAAGTAGTTGTATGATTGCTTTAAGTGTTGGTCACATGATCTAATATTGATGACTTTTGGAGTACTATACAGACTCCTCTCAGTTTCTACTTTGTACAGAGAACAATAAATCTGTGTGAATCTGCATTTACAAACTACATCTTTTCTTGTTGTTTAAAACCTACAACTCTGAATATCATTGGGATGTTATAGGTGTACCTGCTGAAGCTACAACACTGGGCTTTGTGGATGACAAAGTGGTAAGTGATCAACAGAGCCCAGAGATTCCAGAAACAACAGGGCAGACCAAAACTCTGCAGTTCTCCCATATCCAGCCCTGAATGTTGGTGAACAATTAAACAACTCACTGGAGGAGGAGGGTCCACAAATATCCCCATCCTCAATGATAGAGGAGCCCAGCACTCAGTGCTAAAGATAAGGCTGAAACATTCACAGCTATCTTCAGCCAGAACATCACATAATTACCCTGTAAATCAACCTCGCCCGCACATCTTTGGGTTGTGGGAGGAAACCCACACAGACACAAGGAGAATGTGCAAACTCCACACAGACACTGACCCGAGCATTGAACATGAGTCCCTGGTGACGCGAGGCAGCCGTGCTAACCATCGTGCTACCAACACTTTCTCAATGGTCACAAGGAATGGGCAGTAAATACTGACCGACCCGGCAACACCCACTTCCCATAAAAGAATCAAGAGCTTCTTCTGTACAGCAAAAAAACAAATAATCAAAATCACAGATCTGATTCTCCCCATCCCGACACAGACGGTTTTTGTGATCGGCTATTTCATGGGATTTCGGGAATGTCTGCTCGTCTCCCACAATCAGAGATCAGACGCAGTCGGAACTGCGCTGGAAACAGGCGCGGAGAGAGGTAAGGCATTTAAATCTGTTTTTAATGTATTTAAAATGTGATTATCGGGTGTGGCACTGAGTTCCCCGTGCCCCTCCCAGCCCACTCCGGTGGGGTTTAGAGGGGCTTGTGGGAATCTGCAGGGAGACCCCTCCGGAGTGAAGGGGAGTCAACTGGGGCCCCCAGGAGTTGGGCTGAGGTGGGGGTGGTATCCCATGGGCATGAGCACCCTGGCAATGCCAATCTGTCCCCCCGAAACTGCCCACGGGGCAAAGTGCCCATGCCCAGGGATAATTTGGCATTGCCCATCAGGCATTGGGCAGCGCCGAAGGGGGCAGGACCGAGGAGGCAAGGGGATGGGGCCAAGGGGCCACTGGGGGCAAGAGGGCAGGGCCAAGGGCTGGGACCTATCGTGGGCAGGGCCGAGGGGCGATTGTTGGAGGTGAGGATGTCGCTGCCACTCTGCTGGAGGGAGATGGAGGGAGGCCAGTGATCGAGGTGGTGGGTTGGGGAGGTGAGGGTGATAACCTGGGACAAGAGGTTTGAGTTGAACTAAAAAGCAAGGTATTTGCTAAAAGCAGCATCACTCGGTGTAAACTGGCAACTTTAAATAGCCGTACAAATCTTCAATAGACTCCCACAGTGAGACCAGTGCAAAGTAATCAGCAGCTAATGTGAGAGTGAGTGACGATCCCTTTCGAGAGCATTGTCATGGATGGAGGTTCCTCTGCCAATTGCCAGGTTCATTCTGGGAGGTTTGGAGACAGTGGTTAGCTTGAGGGGTGAAATTGATGATGGCAGCGATGTGTTTAACCAGCCTTACACACTGACTGGCACTGTAACCTTCTCCTTGCGTACCCACTGGTGGTACAGGTGCCAGCCTCCGGAGTGGCTCCGATAGGGGGAATGAACCAGTTATCATAGGGTGATTTTTAATGCTCAGAATTCCTTGCAATAAATTGGGAATGATTTATTTTGTAGGATTACAAAGAGGTTTAACTGCCATCATCTTGTTTTGTAAATGTGTTTGAGTGAAATTCCTGAGTGAAAGGACTGGTTAATTCATATCTTTCTCATCATCAATCTTCATTGTAAAGCCTTTAGTGTGGTTCTCTCAAACCATCAGGGATAATTCTTCACTTTGTGCATTGAAGAAGCTCCCTTCTCGTTATTTGAATTTAATCAGCTTGATTTTCTCTCCAGACTTTCTGACGGATAACAAATAAATCTTCCTCCCAGTTTGTCCTGGGATATGGATTGCTATCAGCTACTCAATAAGCTGCTGGAATGTGAAGTTAATGCACTTCACTCTTGTTTAAGAGTTAATTAGGCAGCGTCAGACTTGCCATGAATGTTGTGATGAGGAGAAGGTTTTAGTCTCTGATTTCCAGGCTGCTTTTGATTGGTGTTGCAATGCACAATTAAGCTTTGATTTATCAGAAACACATTTCCCTCAAAGCAATTTACCCGCCTCACCCAGGAGTCACCCTCTTATTTCAGTTTTGAAGATGCTTTCCACTCAATCATTTCTTGGTGAACAAGTACAGATTAAATGTGAATTATTTTCTGGCCCACACACTCCAGGCCAGCTGCTGGGAGAATGGGATGAACAGATTAGCAAAGAGAACAGCTAGGGGCTGGTGTTGTTTCAGTGAGAAGTGATGGTCCTCAGTGGGAGATCTTGTTTGTGAAGATCTCTGCGTTCAATTTAAGGTGATTAGCAAATAAGGAGGAGTTGAAGAGAATTTATTTGACACAGTGAGTTGTTGTGATCTGGAATGTGCTGCCTGAAAGGCCGGTGGAAGCAGATTCAATAATAACTTTCAAAAGGGAATTGGAGAGATAAAAAGAGAATCATTTTCGGGGCTATGGAGATGAAGCAGGAGGAATGGGACTAATTGAACAGTTGTTTCAAAGAGCCAGCACACATGATGGGCTGAATGGCCTCGTCCTGTGCTGGGGGGTTCTACAGGGGCTAAATTTGATAATCCCCTTGAAAGTAGATGGAGGAATTACGATGCCACGGTAAGCTTTGTAAGCTAAGTAAGTAAGTTGGACTGTGGGAGGAAAGCGAAGCACCTGGAGGAAACCCATGCAGGCATGGGGAGAATGTGCAAACTCCACATAGACAGTGATTCAAGCTGGGAATTGAACCTGGGTCCCTGACGCTGTGAGGCAGCAGTGCTAACCCACCATGCCACTGTGCCACCATTGTTCGCAGCAAACTACCCAGCCTTCAGGAGAACAGTGACCACAACACCACACAACCCTGCCACAGCAACCTCTGCAAGACATGCCAGATCATCGACACATAAGAACATAAGAAATAGGAGCAGGAGTAGGCCATCCAGCCCTTTGAGCCTGCCCCGCCATTTAATAAGATCATGGCTGATCTGTCATAGCTCAGTTCCACATTCCCGCCCTCTCCCCATAACCCTTAATCCCCTCTCTTATCAAAAACCCATCAACCCGCGTCTTAAAAATATTTAGCGAGGTAGCCTCCACCACTTCAACGGGCAGAGAGTTCCAGAGATTCACCACCCTTTGAGTGAAGAAGTTCCTCCTCAACTCCGTTCTAAACCGCCCCCCCTTTATCTTGATGCTGTGCCCCCTAGTCCTACTGTCTTTTTTGAGCGGGAAGAGTCTCTCCACCTCTATCCTATCCATCCCATTCATCATCTTATACGTCTCAATGAGATCTCCCCTCATTCTTCTAAACTCTAACGAGTACAAGCCTAGTTTATTCAGCCTCTCCTCATAGCTCAACCCTCTCAACTCTGGTATCAGCCTAGTAAACCTCCTCTGCACTCCCTCCAAGGCCAAAGTATCCTTGCATAAGTACGGCGACCAAAACTGCACACAGTACTCCAGCTGCGGCCTCACCAATGCCCTATACAGCCGCAGCAAGACCTCCCTACTTTTATATTCAATCCCCCTCGCTATGAAGGCCAGCATCCCATTCGCCTTCCTGACCACCTGCTGCACCTGCAAGCTGGGTTTTTGCGACTCATGCACAAGGACCCCGAGGTCCCTCTGCACCGTCGCCTGCTGCAGTTTTTCGCCACGTAAGTAATAGTCCTTCCTACCATTCTTCCTACCAAAGTGGACAACCTCACATTTGCCAACATTAAATTCCATTTGCCAGTTCTTGGCCCATTCGCCCAGCCTATCTAGATCCTTCTGCAGACTCTCCACACCCTCCGCACAATTTGCCTTTCCTCCAATCTTGGTGTCATCAGCAAATTTCGACACCCTGCACTCGGTTCCCTCCTCCAGATCATCTATATAAATGGTAAAAAGCTGAGGCCCCAGCACTGACCCCTGGGGCACTCCACTAGACACGGATGACATTATCTCATGTGAGAATACCATCCACTAGGTACACGGTACATACTCTTGCAACTCGGCCAATGTTGTCTACCTGATACGCTGCAGGAAAGGATGTCCCGAAGCATAGTACATTGGGGAGACCATGCAGACGCTATGACAACGGATGAATGAACATCGCTTGACAATCACCAGGCAGGAGTGTTCCCTTCCTGTTGGCGAACACTTCAGTGGTCACGGGCATTTGGCCTCTGATCTTCGGGTAAACGTTCTCCAAGGCGGCCTTCACGACACACGACAGCGCAGAGTCGCTGAACAGAGACTGATAGCCAAGTTCCGCACACATGAGGACGGTCTCAACAGGGATCTTGGGTTCATGTCGCACTATCTGTAACCCCCATGACTTGCCTGGGTTTGCAAAACCTCACTTACTGCACTGTCTGGAGACAATACACATCTCTTTAACCTGTGCTTAATGCTATCTCCACTCACACTGTCTGCATCTTTAAGAATTGATTAGCTGTAAAGACTCACATTCTAATCAGTATTCTGTAAACTGTGTGTACCTTTATACGCTCTGTTTGTGATCAGAACTCCCCACTCACCTGACGAAGGGGCAAAGCCTGAAAGCTTGTTGGTTTACTATCAAATAAACTTGTTGGACTTTAACCTGGTGTTTTGAGACTTCTTTCTAAGTACAGCAGGCAGTAAAGAAGGCAAATGGTATGTTGGTTTTCATTGCGAGAGGATTTGAGTATAGGGATAAGGATGTTTTACTGCATTTGTACAGAGTGTTGGTAAGGACACACCTGGAGTATTGTGTGCAGTTTTGGTCTCCTTATCTAAGGAAGGATGTTCCTTGCTATAGAGGGAGCACAGCGAAGGTTTACCAGGCTGATTCCTGGGATGGCAGGTCTGTCATATGAGGAGAGACTGAGTGGGTTAGGATTATATTCACTGGAGTTTAGAAGAGTGAGAGGGGATGTAATAGAAACTTACAAAATTCTAACAGGGTTAGACAGTGAAGATTCAGAAAGGATGTTCGCAATAGTGGAGAGTCCAGAACTAAGGGTCATAGTTTAAGGATAAGGAGTAAACCTTTTCGAATTGAGATGAGGAGAAATTTCTTCACCCAGAGGGTGGGGAATGTGTGGAATTCACTCCCACAGAAAGTAGTTGAGGCCAAAACTAATTTCAAGAACTAATTAGATATCGCTCTTGGGGCTAAAGGGATCGAGGGATAGGCGGGTATAGCTAAATGGGCCATCTAAAATGGCGTTTTGTGAAGCACTCTGGGACAACTGGGCAAGAAACTAAACCAACAGGCTGCAGATTAAAGACAGACAGAAACAAACAGGCTGCAACCCTGACCGGTGAGTACACAGGATCTGGGTCATCTCCAGGATGAAAAGGACTTTATCGTCAAACTGGGTTGTGTACCAGACATAGGGGCACCGTGACCCCTTATTTAGGAGGAAGGTATGTGACCCACGTGCCTCCAGCACCTACAGACATGGCCGCCGGGGACACACCCAGAGATCGGTGTGGCAGCACCTGATTGGACTCTTATCGATCAGGGGGATCAAGTCCTGATCAATTGATTGGCAACGGCCAAAAAGGGGAGTGAAACCCAACGGGGTATAAAAGGTGCTGCACAACCAGGAATCTCTCTCTCTGACCCCAGGAACGAGCTACAACAACGGTGACCATCGCCAGCGACGACCAGCACGAGGAGAACCACCACACCCGAGAAGGAAGGAAGACCAGAGCCAGACCAGACCAGACCTTCCGTTGGAGCAGAGTCGAGAGGCAGCGATTTTTGTGCGAGTAAAGAGGCAGTAAAAAGGTGCGTTTTTTTTTCTGTTTATTTTTCTTAACTGTTTAATTCTAGTTTCAGTTGCGAGTTTTTTCGGCGGTTTTTTTAAATTAGTTAGAAACCGGAAGTCGTCACTAGGGCGTCGACCGGTAGTTGTAGTTTTTTCGGGTTTAAAAGCACTCACCACTGCGAATCGGCCTCATTGTTCCATTGGAGCAGAGTCGAGAGGCAGCGATTTTTGCAAGTAAGGAGGCAGTAAAAAGGTGCGTTTTTTTTCTGTTTATTTTGCTTAACTGTTTAATTCTAGTTTCAGTTGCGAGTTTTTTCGGCAGTTTTTTTTAAATTAGTTAGAAACCGGAAGTCGTCACTAGGGCGTCGACCGGTAGTTGTAGTTTTTTTTTCTGGCCTCTAACCCTATAAATTAGTCCAGAGAGGATACCCGATTCTCTACACTAGTAGAGAATCCCACCCTCCCACCTCCTCTAACCTAATTATAAGTGTGGGGAAGTTTTTTTTATGTTTTTTTTACTTTTTTTTGCTGTTACCTGTTTCAGGGATGGCAGTTCAGGCAGTGTGCTGCATCTCCTGTGGGATGTATGTGGTGAGGGACTCCAGTAGTGTTTCAGGGGATTTTACTTGTAGGAAGTGTCTTAGATTGAAGCTTCTGGAGGAGCGTGTTAAGGAGCTGGAGGAGGTATTAGATGAGCTCCGCATAATTCGTGAGGCAGAGAGAGACATTGATAGGAGTTTTAAGGAAATAGTCACTCCTAGTAATCAGTCTTGGGTCAATGTCAAGAGGAGGGGAAAGAAGCATGTGGGAGGAGAATCCCCTGGGGCTGTTCCCCTCCAAAATAGGTTTTCGGTCCTGGAGGCTACAGTTGAGGAAGCATCAACTGGGGATAGCCAAAGGGAGCAGGACTCTGGGGGTGAGCCTATTGTAAAAGCTCAGGTGTCTAGGGGATGCAAGAGATTGGGCCTCGTGATTGGGGACTCTACAGTTAAGGGGACGGATAGGAGAGTTGGTAGTAAGGGTAGGGATTCAGGGCTGGTGTGTTGCCTACCAGGGGCTGGGGTCCGGGATGTGTCAGAGAGGATATTCAAGACTCTTAGGGGAGAGGGTGATCAACCCCAAGTTATAATTCATGTGGGGACACATGACATAGGGAAGCTAAGGGAAGGGGATATTAAGCAGAGTTTCATGGAGTTGGGATGGAAACTAAAGGCCAAGTCATAAGAACATAAGAACATAAGAAATAGGAGCAGGAGTAGGCCATATAGCCCTTCGAGCCTGCCCCGCCATTCAATAAGATCATGGCTGATCTGTCGTGGCTCAGTTCCACATTCCCGCCCTCTCCCCATAACCCTTAATCCCCTCTCTTATCAAAAACCCATCAACCCGCGTCTTAAAAATATTTAGCGAGGCAGCCTCCACCACTTCAACGGGCAGAGAATTCCAGGGATTCACCACCCTTTGAGTGAAGTAGTTCCTCCTCAACTCCGTTCTAAACCGCCCCCCCTTTATCTTGAGGCTGTGCCCCCTATCCTTTCTGAGCGGGAAGAGTCTCTCCACCTCTATCCTATCCATCCCATTCATCATCTTATAGGTCTCAATGAGATCTCCCCTCATTCTTCTAAACTCTAACGAGTACAAGCCTAATTTATTCAGCCTCTCCTCATAGCTCAACCCCCTCAACTCCGGTATCAGCCTAGTAAACCTCCTCTGCACTCCCTCCAAGGCCAAAATATCCTTGCGTAAGTACAGCGCCCAAAACTGCACACAGTACTCCAGCTGTGGCCTCACCAATGCCGTATACAGCCGCAGCAAGACCTCCCTACTTTTATATTCAATCCCCCTCGCTATGAAGGCCAGCATCCCACTAGCCTTCCTGACCACCTGCAAGCTGGGTTTTTGCGACTCATGCACAAGGACCCCGAGGTCCCTCTGCACCGTCACCTGCTGCAGTTTTTCGCCACGTAAGTAATAATCCTTCCGACCATTATTCCTACCAAAGTGGACCACCTCGCATTTGCCAACATTAAATTCCATTTGCCAGTTCCTGGCCCATTCGCCCAGCCTATCTAGATCCTTCTGTAGACTCTCCACACCCTCCGCACAATTTGCCGTTCCACCAATCTTGGTGTCATCAGCAAATTTCGACACCATACACTCGGTTCCCCCCTCCAGATCATCTATATAAATGGTAAATAGCTGAGGCCCCAGCACAGAGTGGTTATCTCTGGACTCTTGCCTGTGCCACGGGATAGTTTAGAGAGGAATAGGGAGAGGGAAAGTTTGAACTTGTGGCTGAGGGGATGGTGCAGGAGGGAGGGGTTTAATTACTTGAGCAATTGGGGCTCATTCTGGGGAAGATGGGATCTCTATAAGAGTGATGGTATACATCTGAACCAGAGGGGAACAAATATCCTGGGGGGTAAATTTGTGAAGGCTATGCGGAGTGGTTTAAACTGATTCAGAGGGGGGGTGGGATCCTGGGTAGAGGGGGTGAAAGTGAGGGGGGCATAGAAGGGGACGGCATTGCACGGCATTGTGGGGGTGGGGCGGAGCGAGGTTTGAAATATATATACTTTAACGCGAGGAGTATTCGCAATAAAGTGGATGAACTTGCAGCGTGGACCAGTACCTGGGACTTTGATGTTGTGGCCATTTCAGAGACGTGGACAGAGCAGGGTCAGGAATGGATGTTGCAGGTGCCGGGGTACAAGTGCTTTAGTCGGAGTAGAGAAGGAGGTAGAAGGGGGGGTGGAGTAGCATTATTGGTCAAGGACTATATCACAGTGTCAGAGAGGAAGTTTAATGAGGACTTGTCTGTTGAGGTAGTATGGGCGGAGATTAGAAATAGGAGAGGAGAGGTCACCCTGTTGGGAGTCTTTTATAGACCTCCAAAAAGTTCTAGAGAGGTTGAGGAAAGGATTGCAGAGACGATCCTGGTTAGGAGTGAAAGTAATAGGGTAATTGTTATGGGGGATTTTAACTTTACTAACATTGATTGGAATTGCTATAGCTCTAGCTCGTTAGAGGGGTCAGTTTTTGTTCAGAGTGTGCAGGAAGGTTTTTTGACTCAATATGTAGATAGGCCAACTAGAGGTGAGGCTATATTGGACTTGGTGCTGGGAAATGAGCCGGACCAGGTGCTAGACTTGGAAGTTGGTGTGCTTTTTGGTGATAGTGACCACAATTCGGTTACGTTCACCTTAGTGATGGAAAGGGATAGGCATGAACCTCGGGTCAGTAGTTTTAGCTGGGGGAAGGGTAATTATGAGGCCATTAGGAGAGAATTAGGAAGCATTGATTGGACTAGGAGATTACAGGGACTAGGAACGTCTGAAATGTGGAGTTTTTTCAAGGAGCAGCTACTGTGGGTCTGTGATAGGTATGTCCCTGTCAGGCAAGGAGGATTTGGTAGGGCTAGGGAACAGTGGTGCACAAAAAAAGTTGATTTGTTGGTTAGGAAGAAGAAGGAGGCTTATGTTCGGATGAGGCTTGAGGGCTCGGGTAGTGCAGTAGAAAGCTTTAGATTGGCTAGGAGGGAGTTGAAGAGGGAGTTAAGAAGGGCTAGAAGAGGGCATGAGATGACTTTGGCTGATAGGATTAGGGAGAATCCTAAGGCGTTCTATAGGTATGTCAAGAACAGAAGGTTGGTTAGGGCAAGATTAGGGCCAGTTACAGACAGTAGGGGGAAGTTGTGTGTGGAACCGGAAGAGATTGGAGAGGCATTGAACCATTATTTCTCTTCGGTGTTCACGCAGGACGATATGAATGTAGCTGAGGAGGTCACTGGGGTGAAGGGGTGTAAAATAGACAGTATTGTAGTTGATACAGAGGATGTTTTGGATATTCTAGATGGGTTGAAAATAGATAAGTCCCCTGGTCCAGACGGGATTTACCCTAGGATTCTATGGGAGGCAAGAGAGGTGATTGCAGAGCCACTGGCTCTGATCTTCAGGTCGTCGTTGGTCTCTGGTATAGTACCGGAAGATTGGAGGACAGCGAATGTTGTCCCATTGTTTAAGAAGGGGAGCAGAGACTTCCCTGGGAATTACAGACCAGTGAGTCTTACTTCTGTAGTGGGCAAGGTTTTAGAAAGAATTATTAGGGATAGGATTTATAGTTATTTGGAGAGTAATGAATTGATTAGAGATAGTCAGCATGGTTTTGTAGCGGGAAGGTCGTGCCTTACTAACCTTATTGAGTTCTTTGAGAAGGTGACCAAAGAGGTGGATAGGGGTAAGGCAGTAGATGTGGTATATATGGATTTTAGTAAGGCGTTTGATAAGGTTCACCATGGTATGCTTCTGCAGAAAATGCAGATGTATGGGATTGGTGGTAATTTAGGTACTTGGATCAGGAATTGGTTAGCAGATAGGAGACAGAGGGTGGTGGTTGATGGTAATTATTCATCATGGAGTTCGGTTACAAGTGGTGTGCCTCAGGGATCTGTTTTGGGGCCACTGCTGTTTGTAATCTTTATTAATGATCTGGATGAGGGTATAGTTGGGTGGATTAGTAAGTTTGCTGATGACACCAAAGTCGGAGGTGTGGTAGATTGTGAGGAAGGGTGTCGAAGTTTGCAGGGTGACTTGGACAGGTTGCAGAGCTGGGCCACGAGGTGGCGGATGGAGTTTAATGCGGAGAAGTGTGAGGTAATCCATTTCGGTAGGAATAACAGATGTGTTGAGTATAGGGCTAACGGGAGGACTTTGAATAGTGTGGAGGAGCAGAGGGATCTGGGTGTATGTGTGCATAGATCCCTGAAAGTTGGGAATCAAGTGGATAGGGTTGTTAAGAAGGCGTACGGTGTCTTGGCGTTTATTGGTAGGGGGATTGAATTTAGGAGTCGCAGCGTCATGTTGCAACTGTACACAACTCTGGTGCGGCCGCACTTGGAGTACTGTGTGCAGTTCTGGTCCCCACATTACAGGAAGGATGTGGAGGCTTTGGAGAGGGTGCAGAGGGGGTTTACCAGGATGTTGCCTGGTATGCAGGGGAGGTCCTATGAGGAGAGACTGAGGGATTTGGGGTTGTTTTCACTGGAAAGAAGGCGGCTAAGAGGGGATCTTATAGAAACATATAAGATGATTAGAGGTTTAGATAGGGTGGATGGTGATAGCCTGTTTCCTCGGATGGAGAAATCTAGCACGAGGGGGCATGGCTTTAAATTAAGGGGGGGTAGTTATAGGACGGATGTCAGGGGCAGGTTCTTTACCCAGAGGGTGGTGAGGGACTGGAATGCCCTGCCTGCTGCGGTTGTAAATGCGCCTAGTTTGGGGGCGTTTAAGAGATTGGTGGATAGGTTTATGGACGAAAAGGGATTGGTTTAGATTAGTGGGTCAATGTTTTTTTTAAAAAAAATAAGACTGGTCGGCGCAACATTGTGGGCCGAAGGGCCTGTTCCGCGCTGTAATGTTCTATGTTCTATGTTTAAAGGACCAGACTACACAGAGGACGATCGAGACAAGCACACAGATAAAGGCCAATATCTGCTTGGGTACTCACCAGTCACACAAAGTTAAGTCACGGTCTTGTATTGGACTTGGATTCTAGTATTTTCTGTAAGATAATTTATTGTTGGTTGGGTGGGTGATTATTGGTTGTGTGGGTTTAAATAAATATTGGTTGTACTAACAAGACGTCTACTCATGGTTATTTGTCCACCGTATAAGGGTTAAAACAGACTGTGCAGCAGGCAACAGGGGGAAGGGGATACAGCACGGTAGCACAGTGGTTAGCACTGCCGCTTCATAGCTCCAAGGATCTGGGTTCGATTCCTGACTCGAGTCACTGTCTGTGTGGAGTTTGCACATTCTCCTTGTGTCTGCGTGGGTTTCCTCCGGGTACTCCAGTTTCCTCCCACAGTCCAAAGATGTGCAGGTTAGGTTGATTGGCTATGCTAAAAAAATTGCCCTTTAGGGTCCTGAGATGTGTAGGTTAGAGGGATTAGCTGGTAAATATGTAGAGATGTGGGGGTAGGGCCTGGGCGGGAGTGTGGTCCATGCAGACTCGATGGGCCGAATGGCCCCTTTCTGCACTATGGGGTTTCTATGATTCAATTCTATGAATCTGGATATTGGATGATCAGCCATGATCAAAATGAATGGTGGAGCAGGTCCGAATGGCCTCCTCCTGCTTCTGATGTTGATATTTCTACGTTCTGAAGCTCCTGTGACCGAAATGTTGTCTAAATAGAGCGCTCCCTTAGGTAGCTCCTGAAGGGTACTGTTTGATTTTGGGGCCAGATTTTGTCCCTGTAAAGTTGAACCGATTTGTTGGTTTTAAGAACAGGAGCTTCGGGCACAGCCGATCTGGGAGTTGCACCAGCCTTATTGTAACTGAAGCTTTTACCGCACCCTCGTTCAGTTTCCACCTTCTCCAGCGTAGACTAAGAAACTGGCCTGTCTGCTTACGTCTAACATCGAGGTCAATGAAGATCTTGGCCTCGACTCAATTAACTTTCCCTCGGTCCTCCTGAAAAATACCAGTGTACCTGCTGATAACGTCACACAGTCCCTCCACGCCTAGACTGAAGACCTCCAACCAGTTAAGCCAAATCCATTCAATGTAAGGCAGCTCAGTGGCACACTGGTTAGTGCTGCTGCCTCGCATCACCAGGGACCCACGCTCGATCCCAGCCTCAGGTCACTGTCTGTGTGGAGATTGCACATTCTCCCCGTGTCTGTGTGGGTTTCATCCGCGTGCTCCAGTTTCCTCCCACAGTCCAAAAAGGTTCAGGATTGGTTGGTTGGCCATGCTAAATTGCCCTTTAGCGTCAGGAGATTAGCCAGATAAATATGTGGGGTTACGGGAATAGGGATTGGGTGGGATTGTAGTCAGTGAAGTCTCGATGGGCCGAATGGCCTCCTTCTGTATGGTAGTGATTCTATGATTCATTCAAAGTTTTCGAGACAAGAGTGTCTGGATAGATCAGACTTCCCATGACCTGCTCTTGTGTCCGCGATATTTATCTGGCTGGTCCAGTTCAGTCTCTGTTCAATGGTCACACAGAGGATGTTGATGGGGATTGAGTGATGGTGAAGCCATTGAATGTCAAGAGGAAATTTACAAAAAAAAATGAGAGATTTCCATTTCAATAACACCTTTCACAACAGACAAAGCTGTGGAAATATGAACTTATGAGTTAGGAGCAGGCGTAGGCCGCATGTTACTGTAGCCTCAATGCTGCACTGAAATTAGGGTTTATGCTGAAGTGGAAACTTACAAATGGAACTTGTGTAAAAGGTGAGATTGCTGCTAATTCACACACTGGGAATTTAATTATCTTTTGTTGAGGAAGATTTGGTGCTCTGCTCTCTATATTCCTGCCTTTCTGTCTTCAGCGAGTTAGTGCCTGATGTGTTCCTCTGACCCTCCATTTCACTTCCCAATGTGCACAAGTCCCATTCAAACAAACTGCCAATCCCAATTTCACAAACCACAACAACAATCAAAGAATGGTTCCAAAAACGACGGCAAATCTAATTTTATTCAGCAAGAATCATCTTTCTCAGCACCAAATTGAGGATGATTGCATCATTTGTGTTTGTGTGGAAGATGAACTCAGTACATTTGCAATCTGTTTACTTCAGGGCAATATATTGAAATTGGGAATAAATTGGACTGAATAGAATCCTCCATCTCACACCGGAAGCTTGGGAAATTGAGGTTGTGCAGTTTAAATTGAAGAAAGCATTTGGATGTTTGGAAAATGATTAGTCCCTGACTCTCTCGACCTCAGGCATTCTACAAAACACATCATATGTTAGAACCCACACGGCTCTGAGACAGAGTCTGGTCCCAAAACGCATCTCACAAAATATACACCAGAATTCCAACCTGAATGGCAACTTCCATCATCTCAGCAAGTCAAGAGCTTTCCATCCAATAAAATGCCCTTGAGAGCACTCGCTCATACAGTGTGGGCAAGATGGCAGCAAAGATGTGCACAGCATCATCCCACGAGCTGCAATACAATAATAACCAAGCAATGTGTTTTCTGGTGAAGTTTTACAGCAGATAAATATTTCTCAGGAACCTGGGACGAGCCAACCGACTTCCCTTTTAATTCATACAATCTTGGACATTCACAAGAGGATAAACAAGGCTCTGACAGTGCGGCACTCCCTCAGTACTGACCCTCTGACAGTGCAGCACTCCCTCAGCACTGACCCTCTGACAGTGCGGCACTCCCTCAGCACTGACCCTCTGACAGTGCGGCACTCCCTCAGCACTGACCCTCTGACAGTGCGGCGCTCCCTCAGCACTGACCCTCTGACAGTGCGGCGCTCCCTCAGCACTGACCCTCTGACAGTGCGGCGCTCCCTCAGCACTGACCCTCTGACAGTGCGGCGCTCCCTCAGCACTGACCCTCTGACAGTGCGGCACTGCCTCAGCACTGACCCTCTGACAGTGCAGCGCTCCCTCAGCACTGACCCTCTGACAGTGCGGCACTCCCTCAGTACTGACCCTCTGACAGTGCGGCACTCCCTCAGCACTGACCCTCTGACAGTGCGGCACTCCCTCAGCACTGACCCTCTGACAGTGCGGCACTCCCTCAGTACTGACCCTCTGACAGTGCGGCACTCCCTCAGCACTGACCCTCTGACAGTGCGGCACTCCCTCAGCACTGACCCTCTGACAGTGCGGCACTCCCTCAACACTGACCCTTTCAGTGAAGAGATATTTCCCAAATTTGCACAAAAATCTTTTAATTTGGATCCAAGCGAGTTAAAGAGGTGCTTTTGGACGGAGAGCTTTAGGTCCTTGGATCATTGGGGCAGTTTGTGGGGAAGATGCGATGTGTATGAGGCGGACAGGTTTTACCCTAACTGGAATGAGTGTGATGTCCTCGCTGGGAGGCTTCCTCACTGCGGAGACTTATACTCATTTTAAATACTCCCCAGGGTGTTGGGGGGGGGTGCTGGGGATGGGTGGGGAGATGGGGGAGATGGGGGAGATGCAGGGGGAGCAGGGGGTAGGGAGGGATAAGGGGGGATAGGACACAGAGCAGATGTACAAGCGTGAGGGACATTCAGTCAAATACAGAAGAAGAACTAGGTCAGTCCAGCAGCAGAGAAGACATTGACGTAAGGCACATGGGGGGATTGGAAAGCTGAACTGCATCTATTTTAACCAAGGAGCCTGCCTGGAGAAACCGGGGAGCTCCAAGAATTGACAGGCAGCTGGAGGTGTGATATTGTTTCAAGCACTGAAAAACTGGGCGAGATTTTACAGTCTTTCTCATCCTGGAATTGTAAAATCCCACTTGAGGTCAATGGATCTTTCCATGGTCCGCCCCTCGCCGCTCCGAATCCCATGGTGGGTGGAGTGGGAAAATCTGGGCCGTGGTTCAAATAAGGGCAGGCCTGGCCGTTCAACATTCCGGGGTCTAGAAGTTTCTGGTGTGATGGGTGTCCAGGTGTAAGAGAGGAGGGGGGATGACTTTCTGGATAAGAGACTGTCACTGCAGGAATGAGGGAGGGAGTCACGGAGATTTACAGCAATGGAAACAGGTCCTTCAGCACAATTTATCCAAGCTCAGAAAGATGTCTTCAAAAGCTCTTCAACTGGGGTCATTTGGATGGAGCTGAGAAATAAAAAGGGACAATCACTTTGCTGGGATGATGCTCCAGGGCCTCCCAAAAATCAGAGGAAGATAGAGGAGATATTCCGGCAAATCGCAGTGAGCTGTGAGAGGAATAGGGTTATAGTAAAAGAGGTTTCAGCTTCACTAATATTGACTGGAATTACCTCAGGGTAAGGATTAGATGGGCTGGATTTTTCCCGGAGAGTTTTTTGTGCGACTGCAGAGATGTTTTTGGTGCAATGCGAAACCTAATCCGAGGGAACGAACCAGGACAGTTGGTCAAAATGTCAGTGAGCGAACATTTTGGGACAGTAAACTCTGTGAGCTTCAAAGTCTTTCTGGAAAAGGATAAGGATAATCCAGGAAGCAAGCGTGTGTACTGGGGGGGATCAATATGATTATTATACTATTATACAGCTGCAATAAAAACCCAGGCTAACTTCAGAACGTGACAATGGGTCAGAAAAATTAGTAGCAGCAGGATTAAGCCATTCGGCCCATCGAGCCTGCTCTGCCATCCAATCAGGTCATGGCTGATTTCTCCCTGGTCTCAAATCCACCTCCCCACCTGTTCCCCATCTCTCCTCATTCATCAACCCCATCAACCCAGAATCAATCTGGTGAACCTCCTCTGAACTGCCTCCAACACCATCACATCCTTCCTCAAATAAGGAGACCAAAGCTGGACACAATATTCCAGATGTGGTCTTACCCATACCCTGTACAATCGCAACAACACTTTATATAGACTGTGAACAGTTGAGGTCTGAGGGTTGACCGCTGCAGCACCCCGCTGGTTCCTTTCATCAGTCAGTGGAGGAGCCTTTCATTGCGATCCGCTGCTTTCTGTCAGTCAGCCTGGTATGTTCGGGGTATCGACTCTGTCATTGTCAGGAGAAAAGACAGGCAGGATGTCAGAGTAACCAAGGCCGTGTGTGGTGCTGACTGCCGGACAGATCACAGGCTCATTGTCTCCAAAATGAGATTCCGCATCAGACCCAAGAGGCGACCACAAGGAAGCGAGGTTATGAAAAGAATCAATGCGGCCGAGCTAAAGAACCCCAGCATAGCTTCAGCACTGGCTGAAGACTTAGAAATCAAGCTTGCTGACCTACACCTCGCAGGCAGCACTGAGGATGACTGGGAACGCTTCAGGGATGTTGTCCATACATCTGCACTGAAGATGCTCGGGCCCTCCACCCGTAAGCAGCATAACTGGTTTACAGGAGATACAGGTTCTACTTGTTGAAAAGCACCAACTTCATCGGGCCAGTCAGAATGACCCATCTTCAGCTGCCAAGAAAAATGCTTTTCCCAGTGTTCGCAGGACAGTCCAGAATAAACTGTGTAAAATGCAGGATGTCTGGCTGAGTGCCAAGGCAGATGAAATACAGGGATATGCTGACAGAAACAACTTGAAACGGTTCTATGAAGCCCTCAACACTCTCTACGGACCTCAATCTCTCGGGAGTTCCCCCCTCCTGAGTACAGATGGTACAACTCTCATTACAGAGAAGGCTCAGATCCTGCAGAGATGGGCTGAACACTTTGAAGCCGTCCTCAACCGACCGTCATCTATTAACGATGAGGCAATAGACAGGATTCCCCAGGTTGATACCAACAGCGCCATGGATGACCCACCGGCAGTAGCTGAAGTCACGAAAGCTGTCAGCCAGCTATCCAGTGGCAAAGCCCCAGGGGCAGATGCCATACCCGCAGAAATCTATAAAGCTGCTGGTCCTGTATGTATCGAGAAGCTCACCGAGTTGTTCCAGTCCTTTTGGAAGCAAGGATCCATTCCTCAGGGACTTAAAGATGTTTCCATTGTACACCTCGACAAGAGGAAGGGCAATCGACAAGTATGCGACAATCCCCGAGGAATCTCGCTGCTCTCCATCACAGGAAAAACCCTCGCAAGAGTCCTGCTAAATCGTCTGGTCACTCATCTGGAGCTGGGCCTGCTTCCAGAGTCACAGTGTGGCTTCCGCAAAGTTTGCGGGATTATTGACATGATTTTTGCTGCGCGCCAACTTCAGGAGTTCATGATAGCCAGAGTACTGGTTGGCAGAGAATCCTCTGAGGCATTCCCAGTCACCAATGGCGTCAAACAGGGCTGTGTGCTCGCACCCACACTGTTCAGCATAATGTTTACTGCCATGCTGAATGATGCCTTCCAGGACAGTGTTGCTGGAATCAGCCTCAAGTACAGAGTGGCTGGGAAGCTTTTCAACCTGAGGAATTTAGAGTAGCTAAGAGTAGTGGGCGAGAAGAGGATTGGGAAAGGTTTAAATGTCAACAAAGAATGACAAAGAAGTTGATAAAGAAGGGTAGGAGAAACTATGAAGCTGGGCTAGCACTTAATATAAACATAAGAACATAAGAACATAAGAAATAGGAGCAGGAGTAGGCCATCTAGCCCTTCGAGCCTGCCCCGCCATTCAATAAGATCATGGCTGATCTGTCGTGGCTCAGTTCCACTTTCCCGCCCTCTCCCCATAACCCTCAATCCCTTCTCTTATCAAAAACCCATCAACCCGCTTCTTAAAAATATTTAGCGAGGCAGCCTCCACCACTTCAACGGGCAGAGAATTCCAGAGATTCACCACCCTTTGAGTGAAGAAGTTCCTCCTCAACTCCGTTCTAAACCGCCTCCCCTTTATCTTGAGGCTGTGCCCCCTAGTCCTACTGTCTTTTTTGAGCGGGAAGAGTCTCTCCACCTCTATCCTATCCATCCCATTCATCATCTTATACGTCTCAATGAGATCTCCCCTCATTCTTCTAAACTCTAACGAGTACAAGCCTAGTTTATTCAGCCTCTCCTCATAGCTCAATCCCCTCAACTCCCGTATCAGCCTAGTAAACCTCCTCTGCACTCCCTCCAGGGCCAAAATATCCTTGCGCAGGTGCGGCGCCCAAAACTGCACACAGTACTCCAGCTGCGGCCTCACCAATGCCCTATACAGCTGCAGCAAGACCTCCCTACTTTTATATTCAATCCCCCTCGCTATGAAGGCCAGCATCCCATTTGCCTTCCTGACCACCTGCTGCACCTGCAAGCTGGGTTTTTGCGACTCATGCACAAGGACCCCGAGGTCCCTCTGCACCGTTAGCAAGAGTTTTTATAAATATATAAAAAGGAAGAGGCTGGCTAGGGTGAACGTTGGTCCTTTAGAGGATGAGAAAGGGGACCTAGTGGTAGGGGATGGGGATATGGCTAAGGTCTTGAATAACTTTTTTGTTTCTGTCTTCACGGAGGAGGACGTGAATAATTTGCCGGGTGTTAGCGATGGAAAGGTGGTAGGACTGGAGGGTCTTAATGGCATTACTGTTACTAGAGAGGTGGTGCTCGACAGACTGGAGGGGCTGATTGTGGACAAGTCCCCAGGACCGGATGGAATGCATCCGAGGGTTCTGAAAGAAATGGCGGAGGTGATAGTGGATGCCTTGGTGGTTATTTTCCAGACGTCGCTGGATTCCGGGGAAGTGCCGGAAGATTGGAAAACGGCTAATGTTACGCCGTTGTTTAAGAAGGGTGCCAGGCAAAAGGCGGGGAATTATAGGCCGGTTAGTTTAACGTCTGTGGTAGGTAAAATGTTAGAATCCGTCATTAAGGAGGAAATTGCGAGGCATCTTGAAGGGAATTGCTTGATAGGGCGGATGCAACACGGTTTCATTAAAGGGAAGTCGTGTCTGACAAATTTACTGGAGTTCTATGAGGATGTGTCTAGGGCAGTGGATAGAGGAGAGCCGGTGGATGTGGTCTTTCTGGATTTTCAGAAGGCGTTTGACAAGGTACCTCACAAGAGGTTATTGCAGAAGGTCAGGGGACATGGAGTTGGGGGTAGGGTGTTAGCGTGGATAGAGGATTGGTTGTCAAATAGGAGGCAGAGAGTGGGGGTCAATGGGTGCTATTCGGATTGGCGATTGGTGACTAGTGGGGTGCCCCAGGGGTCGGTGCTGGGGCCTCAGCTTTTTACCATTTATATAGATGATCTGGAGGAGGGAACCGAGTGTAGAGTGTCGAAATTTGCTGATGACACCAAGATTGGGGGAAAGGCAAATTGTGCGGAGGGTGTGGAGAGTCTGCAGAAGGATCTAGATAGGCTGGGCGAATGGGCCAGGAAATGGCAAATGGAATTTAATGTTGGCAAGTGTGAGGTGGTCCACTTTGGTAGGAAGAATGGTAGGAAGGACTATTACTTACGTGGCGAAAAACTGCAGCAGGCGACGGTGCAGAGGGACCTCGGGGTCCTTGTGCATGAGTCGCAAAAACCCAGCTTGCAGGTGCAGCAGGTGGTCAGGAAGGCGAATGGGATGCTGGCCTTCATAGCGAGGGGGATTGAATATAAAAGTAGGGAGGTCTTGCTGCAGCTGTATAGGGCATTGGTGAGGCCGCAGCTAGAGTACTGTGTGCAGTTTTGGGCGCCGCACCTGCGCAAAGATATTTTGGCCTTGGAGGGAGTGCAGAGGAGGTTTACTAGGCTGATACTGGAGTTGAGGGGGTTGAGCTATGAGGAGAGGCTGAATAAAGAAGTAGGCTTGTACTCGTTAGAGTTTAGAAGAATGAGGGGAGATCTCATTGAGACGTATAAGATGATGAATGGGATGGATAGGATAGATGTGGAGAGACTCTTCCTGCTCTGAAAGGACAGTAGGACTAGGGGGCACAGCCTCAAGATAAAGGGGAGGCGGTTTAGAACGGAGTTGAGGAGGAACTTCTTCACTCAAAGGGTGGTGAATCTCTGGAATTCTCTGCCCGTTGAAGTGGTGGAGGCTGCCTCGCTAAATATTTTTAAGACGCGGGTTGATGGGTTTTTGATAAGAGAGGGGATTAAGGGTTATGGGGAGAGGGCGGGAAAGTGGAACTGAGCCACGACAGATCAGCCATGATCTTATTGAATGGCGGGGCAGGCTCGAAGGGCTAGATGGCCTACTCCTGCTCCTATTTCTTATGTTCTTATGTTCTTATGACTTCAAGCTATTACCAGAGTGAAGGAGACTGTTCTGAGAGATTTCCTCTTTGCCGATGACTGCACCCTGTATACTGACTCAGAGCCAGAGATGCAAGTCAGTATGGACAAATTTTCCACGGCTTGTGACAACTTTGGACTCACCATCAACATTAAAAAGACTGAAGTCATGCACCAGCCTGCTCCTCATGCACCGTACACAGAATCCATAATCACAATCAAAGGGCAGAAACTACAGGCAGTGGACCAGTTCACTTATCTTGGCAGCTCCCTCTCCCAAGCAGCGACTATTGACACAGAAATTAACTGCAGAATAGCAAAGGCAAGTTCTGCTTTTGGTAGACTGCGCTCCACTGTATGGGAACATCGAGGAATCAGCCCAGCAACAAAACTGAAGGTCTACAGCGCTGTGGTACTCACTACCCTCCTGTATGCCTGTGAAACGTGGACTGTGTATCGAAGGCATGCAAGACAGCTCAATCATTTCCACATGACTTGTCTTCACAGAATATTACACATCCGATGGCAAGACAAAGTACCAGACACTGAAGTTCTCTCTAGAGCAAGTCTACCATCAGTCCACACACTGCTGGTGAGAGCGCAGACCCGGTGGGCAGGTCATGTCATCCGTATGTCAGACGAGCGCAAACCGCAGCTCCTTTTTGGGGAACTCTCTGCTGGAAGACGCTCGCATGGAGGGCAGAAGAAACGTTTCAAAGACACACTCAAAGCTTCCCTGAAGTTGCTTGACATTGACACGACCACCTGGGAAACACTGACACAAAACCGCCCTACCTGGCGCTGCCTCACCCATAAAGGCTGTCAAGCTCACGAAGCAAGGTGTATTGCTGAAGCACAACTTAAACACGAGCTGCGCAAGTCCAGAGCCACCAGTGCAACAACTACAGTGTCTACACAAGTCTGTCCAATATGTGTCAGGACATTCCGTGCCCGAATTGGCCCTGATCAGTCATCTTCAGACACACCGCATCCAGCCTCAAAATAACTAGTGGTGTCGAGGTCCCTCATCGATGACGATGGACGAACAACAACAAGGTCAGTCAACCAATTCTCAATCCAATCCAATACTCTAAAAATATGAAACTTTAGGAGTGGGTCAAGTTGGATCCTCAGAATAACTGTCTCAAAGACTAGACCCCATTGTACTAATTTGACATGAGGAATGAAGTATCCACCGTTGGAGGTAAAAATAGGAAAACAGATTTGTTTTGTTTGAATGGCTATAAATTGAGTGAGGGGAATGTGCAAAAAGACCTGGTGTACGAAGACATTCGGTGCCAATGATGCTGTAAGTAGCTGCATTTGGAACATTGCGTGCAGTTCTGGTTGCCACACTATCAGGACACAGAAGCTTTGGAGAGAGCGCAAAGAGTGCAAACCTCAAACACCAATCACTGAAGATAAACATGCAGCTACAACACACGATAAAGAAGGTAATTAGTATGTTGGCCTTCATAGTGAGAGGATTCGGGTACAGGGACAGGAACTGGGACACAAAAAACAAAGAACAAAGAAAAGTACAGCACAGGAACAGGCCCTTTGGCCCTCCAAGCCTATGCCAATCATGTTGCCCTAGCTAAACTAAAGAAAACCTTCTATCCTTACCCAGTCCGTATCCCTCTATTCCCTCCCTATTCTTGTACCCATCCAGATGCCTCTTAAATGTTACAAATGTTCCTGCTTCCACCACCTCCTCTGGCAGCGCGTTCCAGGCACCCACCACTCTCTGAGTGAAAAACTTTCCCCCTCTCACCTTGAACCTGTGCCCAATGTAATTGTCACTTTCCACCCTGGGAAAAGTCTCTGACTATCCACCCTGTCTGTACCTCTCAACATTTTGTAGACCTCTATCAGGTCTCCCCTCAGTCTCTGTCTTTCCAGTGAAAACAATCCAAGTTCATTCAACCTCCCCTCATAACCAACACCCTCGAGACCAGCTGACATCCTGGTGAACCTGCTTTGAAGTCTATATCTTGTTGTACCCTCTGACGGTCCCCGGCACTATCAGCAAGACCACCGATCTCCATATCATCCGCAAACTTACTAATTAGGGCAGCTACATTTTCCTCCAGATCATTTATATAAACCACAAACAGAGGTCCCAGCGCTGATCCCTGCAGAATTCCACTAGCTACCGATCTCCATTCTGAAAATCACCCTTCCACCGCGACTCTCTGCCTTCTGTGACAAAGCCAGTTTCTGTATCCATCCAGCCAGCCCACCCCAACCTAGGGCTCAGAGTTTGAGGATAAGGGGCAAACCTTTTAGAACTGAGGTGAGGGGAAATTTTCTTCACCCAGAGGGTGGTGAACGTGTGGAATTCACTCCCACAGAATGTAGTTGAGTCCAAAACATTATCTGATTTCAAGGAGAAATTAGATGTAGCTCTTGGGGCAAAAGGGATGGAGGGATTTGGGGATACAGGGGATCAGGATACTGAATTTGATAATCAGCCATGATTCTAATGAATGGTGGAACAGGCTGGAAGGGCGGAATGGCCTCTTCCTGCTCCTTTTACTGTGAACACATGGGCCTCGCCAGGAGTAGAGAGACGTTCCAGCAGTTATTATTGCCGTCAAGAAATGTTTTTGAAGCTGTAAATACCAAAGATCAACCTGTTACAGACATAAGAACATAAGAAATAGGAGCAGGAGTAGGCCATCTAGCCCTTCGAGCCTGCCCCGCCATTCAATAAGATCATGGCTGATCTGAAGTGGATCAGTTCACTTTCCGCTTTCTCCCATAACCCTTAATTCCCTTGCCTACCAAAAACCTATCTACTCGTGACTTAAATATATTTAGCGAGGCAGCCTCCACCACTTCAATGGGCAGAGAATTCCAGAGATTCACCACCCTTTGAGTGAAGAAGTTCCTCCTCAACTCTGATCTAAACTGCTGCCGCCCCCTCCCCCCCCCCCCCCCCCACCCTCCCAACCCCCCCCACCCCCACCCCACCCCCAACCCCCTCCCCCCACCACCCCCCACCACCCCCCCACCCCACCCTCCCCCCTCCCCCCACACCCCCACCCCCACACCCTCCACCCCCCAACCCCCTCCCCAACCCCCACCCCCACCCCCCCACCCCCCTCCCCACCCCCCCAAAAACCCCCCCCCCCACCACCCCAAAAACCCCCCCACCCCCCCCAACCCACCCCCCAACCCAACCCAACCCCCAACCCCCACTACCCTGGGGATGGGGGTAGAGGCACAGTGAGAGCTTGGAGCAGCCACGGGGCTGTTTCTCTCATCAAAAAGTCCTTCCTGTGTTTATAAGTGAAGTCTGTGAGAGCATCATTGGACTGGGAAAAGATGTTTCTGTGGTTATCTTGTGTTTATGTGGGTTAGTTCCACACTCACTCACAATCCTCTCTCCATTGGGCTGATGATGAGGTGGAATTACTTCCCGAGTTCAGAGAATGTGGGATTAAATTGAAGCAGAAAGGGAGAGATTATTAACCAATGGGAGAGTCCAGTGTTATCCAGAAACAGGTGAAAACATTGATCAGCCAATGAGCCAAGTTCAAGGAATCATGTGACTCATCATGTGACTCAATCATAGCCCCAGGGAGAGAGTGATTAGGGTTAGGGAGAAAAGGAAACCATTCTGCCATTGCCCTTACTCTAACCTTCATCCTACAGATCCTTTCTAGAATTCGAAAAGCTTTAATCAAGTGACCCCTGATCAAACAGCTGATTTAATCTCCCATAGCTGAATATTAACAGCGAACGTTTCCAGTCAGTTCTGAAAGAAGTCTAAATGTAGTTGTTGAATTTTCACAAGACAACAGAGGAAGGCAGGACAGAATCACTGATATTCTGTAACTCATTATCACTCAGACAGCAAGCTGAGAATGTAAAATAGCTCATTCAGTATTTTAATTAAGACAAAGGTCAGAAATGCAATCTTGGGAATTACAGATGTGTTAGCTTAATAGCTTTGCTGCTAGATAACTTATGGTTGGGAACGTGGAGGAGATTGTGTCAGAGTGAGCGGAAGCTGAATATCCCACAGCACCGGGTTTTTATTAGTAACGGAGCCTGAGAATTCAGAATGACGGACTCAGAGTCACTCAGCAGCAACAAACTTCCTGAACAAACACAATTCAGTGAAAGGCTGAACCCTCGGGTGGAGGGTTCTGGGCTCAAATAGAACATAGAACATAGAACATTACAGCGCGGACAGGCCCTTCGGCCCACAATGTTGCGCCGACCAGTCTTATTTTAAAAAAAAACATTGACCCACTAATCTAAACCAATCCCTTTTCGTCCATAAACCTATCCACCAATCTCTTAAACGCCACCAAACTAGGCGCATTTACAACCGCAGCAGGCAGGGCATTCCAGTCCCTCACCACCTCTGGGTAAAGAACCTGCCCCTGACATCCGTCCTATAACTACCCCCCTTAATTTAAAGCCATGCCCCCTCGTGCTAGCTTTCTCCATCAGAGGAACAGGCTATCACTGGTCCACCCTATCTAAACCTCTAATCATCTTATGTTTCTATAAGATCCCCTCTTAGCCGCCTTCTTTCCAGTGAAAACAACCCAAATCCCTCAGTCTCTCCTCATAGGACCTCCCCTGCATACCAGGCAACATCCTGGTAAACCTCCTCTGCACCCTCCAAGCCTCCACATCCTTCCTGTAATGTGGGACCAGAACTGCACACAGTACTCCAAGTGCGGCCGCACCAGAGTTGTGTACAGTTGCATCATGACGCTGCGACTCCTAAATTCAATCCCCCTACAATAAACGCCAAGACACCGTATGTCTTCTTAACAACCTTATCTACTTGATTCCCAACTTTCAGGGATCTATGTACACATACACCTAGATCCCTCTGCTCCACCACTCTATTCAAAGTCCTCCGTTAGCCCTATACTCAACACATCTGTTATTCCTACCGAAATGGATTACCTCACACTTCTCCGCATTAAACTCCATCCGCCACCTCTCAGCCCAGCTCTGCAACCTGTCCAAGTCACCCTGCAAACTTCGACACCCTTCCTCACAATCTACCACACCTCCGACTTTGGTGTCATCAGTAAACTTACTAATCCACCCAACTGTACCCTCATCCAGATCATTAATAAAGATTACAAACAGCAGTGGCCCCAAAACAGATCCCTGAGGCACACCACTCGTAACCGAACTCCATGATGAATAATTACCATCAACCACCACCCTCTGTCTCCTATCTGCTAACCAATTCCTGATCCAAGTACCTAAATTACCACCAATCCCATACATCTGCATTTCTGCAGAAGCATACCAGGTGAACCTTATCAAACGCACTCCTACACTTGAATGCAGATTCAAGGCCAGAATTCTAGTGATGCACCGAGGGAGTGCCGCACTGTCAGAGGGTCAGTGCTGAGGAGTGCCGCACTGTCAGAGGGTCAGTGCTGAGGGAGTGCCGCACTGTCAGAGGGTCAGTGCTGAGGGAAGTGCCGCACTGTTAGAGGGTCAGTGTTGAGGGAGTGCCGCACTGTCAAGAGGGTCAGTGCTTGAGGGAGTGCCGCGCTGTCAGAGGGTCAGAGTGCCGCGCTGTCAGAGGGTCAGTACTGAGGGAGTGCCGCACTGTCAGAGGGTCAGTGCTGAGAGAGTGCCGCACTGTCAGAGGGTCAGTGCTGAGGGAGTGCCGCACTGTCAGAGGGTCAGTGCTGAGGGAGTGCCGCACTGTCAGAGGGTCAGTGCTGAGAAGTGCCGCACTGTCAGAGGGTCAGTGCTGAGGGAGTGCCGCACTGTCAGAGGGTCAGTGCCGAGGGAGTGCCGCACTGTCAGAGGGTCAGTGCCGAGGGAGTGATTTTTGTAAATCCAATTGTACTACATCTACTGATTCCCATTTATTTATCCTGCCCATTACCACCTAATGTTTTTATTAGGTTTGTTTATTATTTACAAGTGTCACAATTAGGCTTTAATATTGTAATGAAGTTACTGTGGAAATCCCCTAGTTGCCATCTTCCAGCATCTGTTTGGGTAACACTGAGGGAGAATTTAGCATGGCCAATGCACCCTAACCAGCACATCTTTCAGACTGTGCGAGAAAACTGGAGCACCCGGAGGAAACCCATGCAGACATGGGGAGAACATGCAAACTCCACACAGACAGTGAGCCAAGCCCGGGATCAAACCCAGGACCCTGACGCTGTGAGGCAGCAGTGCTAACCCACTGGGCTGCGGTGCCTCCCCTCAAAGAATTCTACTGTACTTTCCCTTCATGCCGATTGTGCTTGATTATAGAACCATAGAACATTCCAGCTCAGAAACAGGCCTTTTGGCCCTTCTTGTCTGTGCCGAACCATTTTTTGTCTAGTCCCACTGACCTGCACCTGGACCATATCCCTCCACACCCTCTCATCCATGAACCTGTCCAAGGTTTTCTTAAATGTTAAAAGTGACCCCGCATTTACCACTTGTGTGGGTTTCCCCCGGATACTCCGGTTTCCTCCCACAGTCCAAAGACGTGAGGGTTAGGTTGATTGGCCAGGCTAAGAAATTGTCCCTTAGAGTCCAGGGACGCGGAGGTTAGAGGGGTTAGTGGGTATAATATGTAGGGATATGGGGATAGGGCCTGGGGTGGGATTGTGTTAGGTGAAGACTCGTTGGGCCGAAGGGCCTCTTTCTGCACTGTAGGGTTCTATGATCTGTGATCTACTTTATCCGGCAGCTCATTCCACACTCCCACCACTCTCTGTGTGAAGAATCCCCCTAATATTCCCTTTAAACTTTTCTCCTTTCACCTTTAACCCATGTCCTCTAGTTTTTTTCTCCCCTCGCCTCAGTGGAAAAAGCCTGCTTGCATTCACTCTATCTATACCCATCAAAATCTTATACACCTCTATCAAATCTCCCCTCATTCTTCTACGCTCCAGGGAATAAAGTCCTAACCTATTCAATCTCTCTCTGTAACCCAGCTTCTCAAGTCCCGGCAACATCCTCATTGTTTGTGGAACGAGCTGAGTGGAGGATTGAGTGGGAGAAGGTGAGCGACTGACTTTTTTAATTTATTCGCGGGGTTTTTGATGTTTAAAATTCACTTTAAAATTTAAACGGAAGTGGGCCGCCGTGTGTGCTGGGAAGGTTTTTTAGCGCGTGGAAATATAAAAGGAAGGCCGCAGTATACAGCTGGCAGCATCGGGAGAGGGCGGAGGAGTGAGCGGGCAGAGGAGTGAGCGGGCGCAGGAGTGAGCGGGCGGAGGAGTGAGCGGGCGGAGGAGTGAGCGGGCGGAGGAGTGAGCGGGGGGCGGAGGAGTGAGCGGGGGGCGGAGGAGTGAGCGGGGGGCGGAGGAGTGAGCGGGGGGCGGAGTGAGCAAGGGGCGGAGGAGTGAGCGGGGGGCTGTGTGTGAGCGGGGGGCTGTGTGTGAGCGGGGGGCTGTGTGTGAGCGGGGGGCTGTGTGTGAGCTGTAAGGGCTTTGGCTCAATGGGTTTCGGCGAAAAGGGTGAGGCAAGGTAAGTTTATAAGTTTTTATTACTTTTTTCTCTGTGTTTCTAAAAAGGGCAATTCCGAGTGTGAGGCCAGTATGTTGTTGCCGATGCAATATGTGGGAGGTCCTGGAGGCTCCTGGTCTCCCAGACATCCATATCTGTGCTGGGTGTGTGGAGCTGCAGTCCCTAAGGGACCGGGTTAAGGAACTGGAACTGCAGCTCGAGGACCTTCGTCTCATTAGAGAGAATGAGGAGGTAATTGACAGGAGCTACCGGCAAGTGGTCACACCGGGGCAACGGGAAGAAGGCAAGTGAGTAACGGTTAGGAAGGGGAAAGCTCACGTGATGGAGAGCGCGCCGGTGGATGTCCCCCTTCATAATAAGTACCCCTGTCTGAGTACTGCTGGGGGGGACAGCTCACCTGGGGGAGGGAGCGGTGGCCAGGTCTCTGGAGCTGAGCCTGACCCAGAACTTCAAAAAAACTAAAAAAGAGAGCAGCAAGGCAGTGTTAATAGGGGACTCCATAGTGAGGGGATCAGACAGGCGTTTTTGCGGACACAGACGGGAGTCGCGGATGGTGGTTTGTCTCCCTGGAGCTGGGATCCGGGATGTCTCTGGGCGTGTCCCAGACATCCTGAAAGGGGAGGGTGAGGAACCGGAGGTTGTGGTTTATATAGGTACCGCTGACATAGGCAGGAAGAGGGAAGGGGTCATGAAAAGGGATTATAGGGAATTAGGTAGACAGCTGAGAAGGAGGAACGCGAAGATAGTAATCTCAGGATTGCTGCCTGCGCCGCGGGAGAGTGAGAGCAGGAATGGAATGAGGTGGAGGGTGAATGCGTGGCTGAGGGACTGGAGCAGGGGGCAGGGATTCCGGTTCCTGGATCACTGGGACCTCTTTAGGGGCAGGTGGGACCTGTACAGTAAAGACGGGTGGCACTTAAATCCCAGGGGGACTAATATCTTGGCGGGAAAGTTGGCTAGGGCTACTGGGGGGACTTTAAACTAGAAAGGTTGGGGGGAGGGAATCGAGATCAGGAGACTGAGACCAAGGAGGTTAGCTCCCGGGTAGGGAAGGACTGTTGACAGTATGAGAGGGAGGTTAGACGGGTGATGGAGAAGAGAAATGCCCAGACCGAGGGTCAGAGGTGTGTCTATTTTAACGCCAGGAGTGTAGTGAACAAAGAGATGAGCTTAGGGTGTGGATTGCTGCTTGGGAATGTGATGTGGTGGCCATTACGGAGACTTGGATGTCTCAGGGACAGGACTGGGTACTTCAGGTGCCGGGATTCAGATGCTTCAGGAAGGACAGGGAGGGAGGCAGAAGAGGTGGTGGAGTGGCACTGTTGATCAGGGACAGTGTCATGGCTGCAGAGATAGAGGATGCCGTGGAGGGACTGTCTACAGAGTCTCTGTGGGTGGAAGTTAAGAACAGCAAAGGGTCAATAACTTTGCTGGGTGTTTTCTATAGGCTGCCCAATAGTGACAGGGAAGTTGAGGTGCAAATAGGGAAACAGATCCTAGAGAGATGTAGTAATAACAGAGTTGTCGTGATGGGAGACTTTAATATCCCAAACATCGACTGGAATATCCCTAGGGTAAGGGGTTTGGATGGGGAGGAGTTTGTTAGGTGTGTTCAGGAGGGTTTCCTGACACAGTACATGGATAAGCCTACGAGAGGAGAGGCTGTACTTGACCTGGTGCTGGCTAATGAACCAGGACAGGTGTCGGATCTCTCGGTGGGAGAGCATCTCGGGGATGGAGATCATAATCCAATCTCCTTCACGATAGCATTGGAAAAAGATAGGATCAGGCAGGCTAGGAAGGTGTTTGTCTGGAGTAAGGGGAAATATGAAGACATCAGGCAGATAATTGGACAAGTAAACTGGAAGGAGGTGTTCTTGGGGAAAAGTACTGAAGGAAGGTGGCGAATATTCAAGGAATGTTTGTCTGGAGCTCTGCACGATAACATTCCGATGAGACAGGGAGGTTTTGGTAGGTCGCGGGAACCGTGGTGCACGAAGGTTGTGGTGAACCTGGTCAGGAAGAAAAGAAAGGTGTATAAAAGGTTCAGAAAGCTAGGGGATGTTAAGGATTTAGAGGAGTATAAGGCTTGTAGAAAGGAGCTTAAAAAGGAAATTAGGAGAACCAGAAGGGGTCATGAGAAGGCCTTGGCGGGTAAGATTAAGGAGAATCCCAAGGCCTTCTATAAATATGTGAAAAGTAAAAGGATGAGAAGAGAAGGGATAGGACCTATAAAAGGTGAAGGGGGAAAAGTCTGTGTGGAACCGGAAGAAATGGCAGAGGTGCTTAATGAGTACTTTGCCTCAGTATTCACAGTGGAAAGTGATCTGGGAGGTTGTACTACAGGTTTGCGGCAGACTGAAAAGATTGAGTATGTGGATGTTAAGAAAGAGGATGTGTTAGAACTTTTAAACTCTAACAAGATAGACAAATCGCTGGGACCGGATGGGATGTACCCCAGGTTACTGTGGGAGGTGAGGGAAGTGATTGCAGAGCCCCTGGCGATGATCTTTGCATCGTCGATGGAGATGGGAGAGGTTCCGGAGGATTGGAGGATTGCGGATGTGGTTCCTATTTTCAAGAAAGGGAACAGGGATAGCCCGGGAAATTACCGACCGGTGAGTCTGACCTCAGTGGTTGGTAAGTTGATGGAGAGGATTCTGAGGGACAAGATTTATGAACATTTGGAGAAGGTTAGAATGATCAGGAATAGTCAGCATGGCTTTGTCAAGGGCAGGTCGTGCCTTACGAGCCTAGTTGAGTTCTTTGAGAATCTGACTGAACACATTGACGAAGGAAGAGCGGTGGATGTGGTTTACATGGACTTCAGCAAGGCGTTTGATAAGGTCCCCCATGCAAGACTTCTTGAGAAGGTGAGAGGGCATGGGATCCAAGGGGCTTTGGCCTTGTGGATCCAGAACTGGCTTGCCTGCAGAAGGCAGAGAGTGGTTGTGGATGGGTCTTTTTCTGCATGGAGGTCGGTCACCAGTGGAGTGCCCCAGGGATCTGTTCCAGGACCCTTGCTGTTTGTCATTTTCATAAATGACCTGGATGAGGAAGTGGAGGGATGTGTTGGTGAGTTTGCTGATGACACGAAGGTTGGTGGTGTTGTGGATAGTCTGGAGGGATGTCAGAAGTTGCAGCAGGACATAGATAGGATGCAAGACTGGGCGGAGAAGTGGTAGATGGACTTCAACACAGATAAATGTGTAGTCGTCCATTTTGGCAGGTCCAATGGGATGAAGGAGTACAATATCAAGGGTAGGAGTCTTAACAGAGTTAAGGATCAGAAGGATCTTGGAGTCCGGGTCCCGAGGACTCTTAAATCGGCCTCACAGATGGAGGATGTGGTCAAGAAGGCGTATGGTGCACTGGCCTTCATTAATCGAGGGATTGAGTTTAGGAGTCGGGAGGTAATGCTGCAACTTTATAAGACCCTTGTCAGACCCCACTTGGAGTACTGTGAGCAGTTCTTGTCATCTCACTACAAGAAGGATGTGGAAGCTATTGAGAGGGTGCAGAGGAGATTTACAAGGATGTTGCCTGTTGGGAGGCATGTCTTATGAAGATAGGTTGACGGAGTTCGGTCTTTTCTCCCTGGAGAGACGAAGGTTGAGAGGCGACCTGATAGAGGTTTATAAGATGTTGAGAGGAATAGATAGGGTGGATTCTCAGAGGTTTTAGTAAGGCGTTTGATAAGGTTCACCATGGTAGGCTTCTGCAGAAAATGCAGATGTATGGGATTGAGGGTAATCTAGGAAATTGGATCAGGAATTGGCTAGCAGATAGGAGACATAGAACATAGAACATTACAGCGCAGAACAGGCCCTTCGGCCCACGATGTTGCGCCGACCAGCTTTTAAAAAAAAACACTAACCCACTAATCTAAACCAATCCCATTTCGTCCATAAACCTATCCACAGATCTCTTAAACGCCCCCAAACTAGGCGCATTTACAACTGCAGCTGGCAGGGCATTCCAATCCCTCACCACCCTCTGGGTAAAGAACCTACCCCTGACATCAGTCCTATAACTACCCCCCCTTAATTTAAAGTCATGCCCCCTCGTGCTAGCTTTCTCCATCCTAGGAAAAAGGCTATCACTATCTACCCTGTCTAAACCTCTAATCATCTTATATGTTTCAATAAGGTCCCCTCTTAGCCGCCTTCTTTCCAGCGAAAACAACCCCAAATCTCTCGGTCTCTCCTCATAGGACCTCCCCTCCATACCAGGCAACATCCTGGTAAACCTCCTCTGCACCCTCTCCAAAGCCTCTACATCCTTCCTGTAATGTGGGGACCAGAACTGCACACAATACTCCAAGTGCGGCCGCACCAGAGTTGTGTACAGTTGCATCATGACGCTGCGACTCCTAAATTCAATCCCCCTACCAATAAACACCAAGACACCGTATGCCTTCTTAACAACCTTATCTACTTGATTCCCAACTTTCAGGGATCTATGTACACATACACCTAGATCCCTCTGTTCATCCACACTATTCAAAGTCCTCCCGTTAGCCCTATACTCAACACATCTGTTATTCCTACCAAAGTGAATTACCTCACACTTCTCCACATTAAACTCCATCCGCCACCTCGCGGCCCAGCTCTGCAACCTTTCTAAGTCTCCCTGCAAACTATGACACCCTTCCTCACTATCTACCACACCTCCGACTTTGGTGTCATCAGCAAACTTACGAATCCACCCAACTATACCCTCATCCAGATCATTTATAAAAATTACAAACAGCAGTGGCCCCAAAACAGATCCCTGAGGCACACCGCTCGTAACCGAACTCCATGACGAATATTTACCGTCAACCACCACCCTCTGTCTCCTATCTGCTAGCCAATTCCTGATCCAATTACCTAGATCACCCCCAATCCCATACATCTGCATTTTCTGCAGAAGCCTACCATGGTGAACCTTATCAAACGCCTTACTAAAATCCATATATACCACGTCAACTGCCTTACCCCCATCCACCTCTTTGGTCACTTTCTCAAAGAACTCGATAAGGTTAGTAAGGCACGACCTACCCGCTACAAAACCATGCTGACTGTCTCTAATTAATTCATTACTCTCCAAATAACTATAAATCCTGTCTCTAATAATCCTTTCCAAAACCTTACCCACCACAGAAGTAAGACTCACCGGTCTATAATTCCCAGGGAAGTCTCTGTTCCCCTTCTTAAACAATGGGACAACATTCGCTGTCCTCCAATCTTCCGGTACTATACCAGAGACCAACGACGACCTGAAGATCAGAGCCAGAGGCTCCGCAATCACCTCTCTTGCCTCCCAGAGAATCCTAGGGTAAATCCCATCCGGACCAGGGGACTTATCTATTTTCAAACCCTCTAAAATATCCAGCACATCCCCCGTATCAACTGCAATACTATCTATTTTACACCCCTGCATCCCAGTGTCCTCCTCAGTTACATTCATGTCCCCTTGCGTGAACACCGAAGAGAAATATTGGTTCAACGCCTCTCCAATCTCCTCCGGTTCCACACACAACTTTCCTCTACTGTCTGTAACTGGCCCTAATCTTGCCCTAACCAACCTTCTGTTCTTGACATACCTGTAAAACGCCTTAGGGTTCTCCTTAATCCTATCAGCCAAAGTCATCTCATGTCCTCTTTTCGCCCTTCTTAACTCACTCTTCAACTCCCTCCTAGCCAATCTAAAACTTTCTAATGCACTACCTGAGCCCTCAAGCCTCATCCGAACATAAGCCTCCTTTTTCTTCCTAACCAACGAATCAACTTTTTTAGTGCACCACGGTTCCCTGGGCCTACCAAATCCTCCTTGCCTGACAGGGATATACCTATCACAGACCCGCAGTAGCTGCTCCTTGAAAAATCTCCACATCTCGGACGTTCCCAGTCCCTGTAATCTCCTAGTCCAACCAATGCTTCCTAATTCTCTCCTAATAGCCTCATAATTACCCTTCCCCCAGCTGAAACTACTGACCCGAGGTTCATGCCTATCCCTTTCCATCACTAAGGTGAACGTAATCGAATTGTGGTCACTATCCCCAAAATGCACACCAACTTCCAGGTCTAGCACCTGGTCTGGCTCATTACCCAGCACCAAATCCAATATAGCCTCACCTCTAGTCGGCCTATCTACATACTGAGTCAAAAAACCTTCCTGCACACTTTGAACAAAAACTGACCCCTCTAACGAGCTAGAGCTATAGCAATTCCAATCAACATGAGTAAAGTTAAAGTCCCCCGTAACAATTACCCTATTACTTTCACTCCTAACAAGGATCGTCTCCGCAATCCTTTCCTCAACCTCTCTAGAACTTTTAGGAGGTCTATAAAAGACTCCCAACAGGGTGACCTCTCCTCTCCTATTTCTAATCTCCGCCCATACTACCTCAACAGACAAGTCCTCATTAAACTTCCTCTCTGACACTGTGATACAGTCCTTGACCAATAATGCTACCCCACCCCCCCTTCTACCTCCTTCTCTACTCCGACTAAAGCATTTGTACCCCGGAACCTGCAACATCCATTCCTAACCCTGCTCTATCCAAGTCTCTGAAATGGCCACAACATCAAAGTCCCAGGTACTGGTCCACGCTGCAAGACAGAGGGTGGTGGTTGATGGTAAATATTCATCATGGAGTTCAGTTACGAGTGGTGTGCCTCAGGGATCTGTTTTGGGGCCACTGCTGTTTGTAATTTTTATTAATGGTCTGGATGAGGGTATAGTTGGGTGGATTAGTAAATTTGCTGATGACACCAAAGTCGGAGGTGTGGTAGATAGTGAGGAAGGGTGTCATAGTTTGCAGGAAGACTTGGACAGGTTGCAGAGCTGGGCCGAGAGGTGACGGATGGAGTTTAATGCGGAGAAGTGTGAGGTAATTCACTTTGGTAGGAATAACAGATGTGTTGAGTATTGGGCTAACGGGAGGACTTTGAATAGTGTGGATGTACAGAGGGATCTAGGTGTATGTGTACATAGATCCCTGAAAGTTGGGAATCAAGTAGATAGGGTTGTTAAGAAGGCATACGGTGTCTTGGCGTTTATTGGTAGGGGGATTGAATTTAGGAGTCGCAGCGTCATGATGCAACTGTACACAACTCTGGTGTGGCCGCACTTGGAGTACTGTGTGCAGTTCTGGTCCCCACATTACAGGAAGGATGTGGAGGCTTTGGAGAGGGTGCAGAGGAGGTTTACCAGGATGTTGCCTGGTATGGAGGGGAGGTCCTATGAGGAGAGGCTGAGGGATTTGGGGTTGTTTTCGCTGGAAAGAAGGCGGCTAAGAGGGGATCTTATTGAAACATATAAGATGATTAGAGGTTTAGATAAGGTGGATAGTGATAGCCTTTTTTCTCAGTTGGAGAAAGCTAGCACGAGGGGGCATGGCTTTAAATTAAGGGGTGGTGGTTATAGGACGGATGTCAGGGGTAGGTTCTTTACCCAGAGGGTGGTGAGGGATTGGAATGCCCTGCCTACTGCAGTTGTAAATGCGCCTAGTTTGGGGGCGTTTAAGAGATCTGTGGATAGGTTTATGGACGAAAAGGGATTGGTTTAGGTTAGTGGGTCATTGTTTTTTAACTGGTCGGCGCAACATCGTGGGCCGAAGGGCCTGTTCTGCGCTGTTATGTTCTATGTTATTTCAAAGAACAAAATCAGCCCGGGAAACAGGCCCTTCGGCCCAACGAGCCCAATTTCCCAGGGCTGAAATGGTTATTACGAGAGGACACAGGTTTAAGGTGTTGGGGAATAGTACGGGGAGATGTCAGGGTTAAGTTTTTCACTCAGAGGGTGGTGAGTGATATTAAAGATAGAAGGATGGTAGGAGTTGAGGGCCTGAATGCGATTACTGTCACTAGAGAGGTAGTGCTTGATGGACTAGCGGGACTGAAGGTGGACAAGTCCCCAGGACCGGATGGAATACATCCCAGGGTTCTGAAGGAAATGGCAGAGGTGATAGTGGATGCCTTAGTGATTATTTACCAAAATTCGCTGGATAACGGGGAAGTGCTGGAAGATTGGAAAACGGCTAATGTTACGCTGCTGTTCAAAAAAGATAGCAGACAAAAGGCAGGGAATTATAGGCCGGTTAGTTTAACGTCTGTAGTTGGAAAAATGCTTGAATCCATCATCAAAGAAGAAATAGCAAGGCACCTGGGAAGGAATGGTTTGATAGAGCAGACACAGCAGGGATTTGTTAAGGGGAAGTCGTGTTTGACGGATTTATTGGATTTCTATGAGGATGTGACTAGTGCGGTAGACAGAGGGGAACCGGTGGATGTGGTGTTTCTCGATTTTCAAAAGGCATTTGATACAGTGCCGCACAAAAGGTTGCTCAGAAGGTTAGGGGGCATGGAGTTGGGGGTAAGGTGTTGGCGTGGATAGGGGATTGGTTGTCTAATAGGAGGCAGAGAGTTGGTATCAATGGGTGCTATTCTGATTGGCGGTTGGTGACTAGTGGAGTGCCGCAGGGATCGGTGCTGGGGCCTCAGCTATTTACCATTTATATAGATGATCTGGAGGAGGGGGCTGAGTGTAGGGTAACGAAATTTGCTGATGACACGAAGATGAGTGGAAAAGCAAATTGTGCGGAGGGTGTGGAAAGCCTGCAGAGGGATCTGGATAGGCTGAGTGAGTGGGCGAGGACCTGGCAGATGGAGTACAATGTTAGCAAGTGTGAGGTTATCCACTTTGGCAGAAATAATAGTAGGAGGGATTACTATTTAAAGGGTGAAAAGCTGCAGCATGCTACAGTGCAGAGGGACCTGGGGGTCCTTGTGCATGAGTCGCAAAAACCCAGTCTGCAGGTGCAGCAGGTGATCAAGAAGGCGAATGGAATGTTGGCCTTTATAGCGAGGGGGATAGAATAGAACATAGAACATAGAACACTACAGCACAAACAGGCCCTTCGGCCCACAAGTTGCGCCGATCACATCATCACCTACCAACCTACAGACCTATCTATAACCCTCAATCTCATTAAACCCCATATACTCATCCAGGAGTCTTTTAAAAGACCCCAGCGAGTTCGCCTCCACCACCACTGACGGCAGCCGATTCCATTCACTCACCACCCTCTGAGTGAAAAACTTACCCCTTACATCACTTCTGAACCTCCCTCCCCGCACCTTAAATCTGTGTCCTCTCGTAGCGACCATTTCAACCCGGGGAAATAGCCTCTGAGAATCCACCCTATCTATTCCTCTCAACATTTTGTAAACTTCTATCAGGTCGCCTCTCAACCTTCGTCTCTCCAGGGAAAAGAGTCCCAGCTCCCTCAACCTAACTTCATAAGGCATGCCTCCCAGTCCAGGCAACATCCTTGTAAATCTCCTCTGTACCCTCTCAATAGCTTCTACATCTTTCCTATAGTGAGGCGACCAGAACTGCACACAGTACTCCAAATGAGGCCTGACCAGGGTCTTATAAAGTTCCAGCATTACCTCCTGACTCCTAAACTCAATCCCTCGATTAATGAAGGCCAGTACACCATACGCCTTCTTGACCACCTCCTCCACCTGCGAGGCCGATTTAAGAGTCCTGTGGACCCGGACCCCAAGATCCTTCTGCTCCTCAACACTACTCAGACTTCTGCCCTTGATAGTGTACTCGTTCATCCCGTTGGTTCTGCCAAAATGGACGACTACACATTTATCCGCGTTGAAGTCCATCTGCCACTTCTCCGCCCAGTCCTGCATCCTATCTATGTCCTGCTGCAACTTTTGCCATCCTTCCAGATCATCCACAACACCACCGACCTTCGTGTCATCAGCGAACTTACTTACCCATCCCTCCACTTCCTCATCCAGGTCATTTATGAAAATGACAAACAACAAGGGTCCCAGAACAGATCCTTGAGGCACTCCGCTGGTGACTGACCTCCATTCAGAAAAAGCCCCATCCACAACCACTCTCTGCCTTCTGCAGGCAAGCCAGTTCTGGATCCACAAGGCCAAAGGCCCTTGGATCCCATGCCCTCTCACCTTCTCAAGAAGTCTTGCATGGGGGACCTTATCAAACGCCTTGCTGAAGTCCATGTACACCACGTCCACGGCACTTCCTTCGTCAATGTGTTCAGTCACATTATCGAAGAACTCAACTAGGCTTGTAAGGCACGACCTGCCCTTGACAAATCCATGCTGACTATTCCTGACCATGTCAAACCTCTCCAAATGTTCGTAAATCTTGTCCCTCAGAAGCCTCTCCATCAGCTTACCAACCACTGAGGTCAGACTCACCGGTCGGTAATTTCCCGGGCTATCTCTGTTCCCTTTCTTGAAAATAGGAACTACATCCGCAATCCTCCAATCCTCTGGAACCTCTCCCGTCTCCATTGACGATGCAAAGATCATCGCCAGGGGCTCTGCAATCTCTTCCCTCGCCTCCCACAGTATCCTGGGGTACATCCCATCTGGTCCCGGCGACTTATCTACCTTGATAGAATTCAAAAGTTCCAACACATCCTCCTCCTTAATATTCACGTACTCAATCTTTTCCATCTGCTGCAAATCCATAACAAAATCTCCCAGATCGGCTTCCACTGTGAATACTGAGGCAAAGTACTCGTTAAGCACCTCCGCCATTTCTTCTGGTTCCACACAAACCTTTCCCCCCTCACCTTTTATAGGTCCTATCCCTTCTCTTCTTATCCTTTTACCTTTCACATATTTATAGAAGGCCTTGGGATTCTCCTTAATCTTACCCGCCAAGGTCTTCTCATGACCCCTTCTGGCTCTCCTAATTTCCCTTTTAAGTTCCCTCCTACAGTCCTTATACTCCTCAAGATCTTTAACATCTCCTAATTCCCTGAACCTCTTGTACACCTTCCTTTTCTTCCTGACTAGGTTCAACACATCCTTTGTGCACCACGGTTCCCTCGACCCACCAAAACCCCCTCGTCTCATTGGAACGTTGTCATTCAGAGCTCCAGACACACATTCCTTGAATATCTGCCACCTTCCTTCGGTACTTTTCCCTAAGAACGCCTCCTTCCAGTTTATTTGTCCAAGTAACTTCCTGACTTCTTCGTATCTCCCCTTACCCCAGACAAACACCTTCCTAGCCTGCCTGATCCTATCTCGTTCCAACACAATTGTGAAGGATATAGAATTATGGTCACCATTCCCAAGATGCTCTCCTACCGAAAGATCCATCACCTGCCCTGGTTCATTCGCCAGTACCAGGTCAAGTACAGCCTCTCCCCTCGTAGGCTTATCCACATACTGCGTCAGGAAACCCTCCTGAACACACCTAACAAACTCCTCCCCATCCAAACCCCTTACCCTAGGGATATTCCAGTCGATGTTTGGGAAATTGAAGTCTCCCATCACGACAACTCTGTTATTAAAACATCTCTCCAGAATCTGTTTCCCTATTTGCACTTCAACTTCCCTGTCACTATTGGGCGGCCTATAGAATACACCCAGCAAAGTTTTTGACCCTTTGCTGTTCCTAACTTCCACCCACAGAGATTCTGTAGACAATCCCTCCACGACATCCTCTTTCTCTGTAGCCGTGACACTGTCCCTGATCAACAGTGCCACTCCACCACCCCTTCTGCCACCCTCCCTGTCCTTCCTGAAGCATCTGAATCCTGGCACCTGAAGTACCCAGTCCTGTCCCTGAGACATCCAAGTCTCCGTAATGGCCACCACATCACAATCCCAAACAGCTATCCACGCCCTAAGCTCATCTACCTTATTCACTATACTCCTTGCATTAAAATATATACACTTCAGCCCCTCAGTCTGGGCATTTCCCATCTCCACCGCCTGTCTAACCTCCCTCCCATACTGCCTGCGGTCCTCCCCTACCTGGGAGCGAACCTCCTCCGTCCCAGTTTCCCCATCACAGTTCCCTCTATAAAGGGCTATAAAAGCAGGGAGGCCTTGCTGCAACTGTACAGGGCACTGGTGAGGCCACAGCTGGAGTACTGTGTGCAGTTTTGGTTGCCGCACTTGCGCAAGGATATTTTGGCCTTGGAGGGAGTGCAGAGGAGGTTCACTAGGCTGATACCGGAGATGAGGGGGTTGGACTATGGAGAGAGACTAAATAGACTGGGTCTGTACTCGTTGGAGTTTAAGAGGATGAGGGGGGATCTTATAGAGACGTATAAGATAATGAAGGGGATGGATAGGGTAGAGATAGAGAGATTCTTCCCACTCAGAAAGGACAGTAGGACACAGCCTCAAGATAAGGGAGGGCAGTTTAGAACGGAGTTGAGGAGGAACTTCTTCACTCAAAGGGTGGTGAATCTCTGGAATTCTCTGCCCGTTGAAGTGGTGGAGGCTGCCTCGATAAATATATTTAAGTCACGGGTAGATAGGTTTTTGATAGACAAGGGAATTAAGGGTTATGGGGAGAAAGCGGGAAAGTGGAACTGATCCACTTCAGATCAGCCATGATCTTATTGAATGGCGGGGCAGGCTCGAAGGGCTAGATGGCCTACTCCTGCTCTTATTTCTTATGTTCTTATGAGTGAGTGGAATCGGCTGCTGTCGGTGGTGGTGGAGGTGAACTTGTTGGGGTCTTTTAAGAAACTTCTGGATGAGTACATGGGATTTAATGGGATTGAGGGTTATAGATAGGCCTGGTAGGTATGGATATGATTGGCGCAACTTGTGGGCCGAAGGGCCTGTTTGTGCTGTAGTTTTCTATGTTCTATGTTCTATCCTTGTGAACCTTCTCTGCACTCTTTCAATCTTATTAATATCCTTCCTGTAACTAGGTGACCAAAACTGTACACAATACTCTAAATTCAGCCTCACCAATGTCTTATACAACCTCACCATAACATTCCAACTCTTATACTCAATACTTTGATTTATAAAGGCCAATGTACCAAAAGCACTCTTTACGACCCTATCTACCTGTGACGTCACTTTTAGGGAATTCTGTACCTGTATTCCCAGATCCCTCTGTTCAACTGCACTCTTCAGAGTCCTACCATTTACCCTGTACGTTCTACTTTGGTTTGTCCTTCCAAAGTGCAATACCTCACACTTGTCTGCGTTAAATTCCATTTGCCATTTTCCAGCCCATTTTTCTAGTTGGTCCAAATCCCTCTGCAAGCTTTGAAAACCTTCCTCACTGTCCACTCCACCTCCAATCTTTGTATCATCAGCAAATTTGCTGATCCAATTTACCACATTATCATCCAGATCATTGATACAGATGACAAACAACAATGGACCCAACACCGATCTCTGTGGCACTCCACTCGTCACAGGCCTCCACGTGTCATAATTCCATGTGTCAATCCACGCCCTCAACTCATCTGCCTTCCCCACAATAGTCCTGGCATTGAAATAGACACACCTCAGAAGATTATTACCACAGCACACAACCCTTCCATTTGTGATTTTGTATGAACTATTAACATCATTTATTTTCACCCCCGCTCCACTATCTGCTCTGGCACTCTGGTTCCCGTCCCCTCTGCAAATCTAGTTTAAACCTCCACCAATAACACTAGCAAATCTCCCTGCAAGTGTATTGGTCCCTTGTAGTTTAGGTGTAACCCGTCTCTCTTGTACAGGCCCCACCTGCCCCAGAAGAGGTCCCAATGATCTAGAAATTGGAAACTTTGCCCCCTGCACCAGTTCCTCAGCCACGTGTTCATCCACCCAAGCATCCTACTCTTACCCTCACTGGCACATGGCACAGGTAGTAATCCTGAGATTGGGTGGGTGCTGAGGGGATGTTCCCCTCTGTGTGAGAGGCACAAACCCAGCGGCATATCTTCAAATTAATGAATCCCATTTAAGACAAGATGAGAAGACCTTTTTTCTTTGAGGCTCATGAGTCTTTGGAGGTCTCTTCCTCGGAGCACAGTGGGGGTTGGCTCATTGAATACTGTTGGAGCAGAGCTCGATAGTTTGTTCATTCAAAGAGGGTCAAAGATTCTGTGTAGGTGAGACCAGGATCTTAGTGAATATTGGAGCAGGCTTGAGGGCCTGAATGGCCACTTCTTGTTCCTCCTTTATACATTTGCTTGTCTCACTGATGCTGTTTGAATTTGAAACTTTAGATTAATGCAAAAATGTTGTTTTTATCTGAACATGAATCTCATTCTTACCTTGGCAATGCGCGAACTAACAAAAGCAAGATAGGTGCAAATTATTTTCACAGTTAAAGTGTCAGCTGATGGATGCTGGGGAAGGTTCGGATAATCCATTAAACTTTATGGGTGTATTTGTAAGGATAATATATTAGATTCAGACCAGACAGAGTCGACCTTTAATAAATTTACAATGATAGATGGTCATTCCATTGAGGAATTTATCATGGAATTTAATAGGGTGTAGAAATTCTATTTGGAAATCCTTGGTTCATTGCTTCTTCCACAATGTTGGATTCCGTTGAAATGTCACACAGTCTCCTGCTTTAAAGTTCAGTTTTTATAAAGGGACACACGTTTGGATCAAAAATCTAAAATAATTCTTGGGAAAGTTGTCGATTCCAATGGTCTTCAGGACACGACTGCCACATTCGATGGTGACACAAAAGCTGGAGAATCCAAAGCTTTCAGCATTCCAGGGCCGTAGATATGGAGCACAGACATCAGAACAATCGGGGAATTATGGATAAAGTAAACGAGAATGGGAAGTAAAAGCTGGAGTGCAGGAGAACAGAGGGATCTGGGAATACAGGTACAGAACTCCCTAAAAGTGACGTCACAGGTAGATTGGGTCGTAAAGAGTGCTTTTGGTACATTGGCCTTTATAAATCAGAGTATCGAGTATAAAAGTTGGAGTGTTATGGTAAGGTTATGTAAGGCATTGGTGAGGCTGAATTTAGAGTATTGTGTACAGTTTTGGTCACCTAGTTACAGGAAGGATGTAAATAAGGTTGAAAGAGTGCAGAGAAGGTTCACAAGGATGTTGCCGGGACTTGAGAAGCTGAGTTACAGAGAGAGATTGAATAGGTTAGGATTTTATTCCCTGGAGTGTAGAAGAATGAGGGGAGATTTGATGGAGGTGTATAAGATTTTGATGGGTATAGATAGAGTGAATGCAAGCAGGCTTTTTCCACTGAGGCTAGGGGAGAAAAAAACCAGAGGGCATGGGTTAAGGGTGAAGGGGGAAAAGTTTAAAGGGAATATTAGGAGGGATTCTTCACGCAGAGAGTGGTGGGAGTGTGGAATGAGCTGCTGGATAAAGTGGTAAATGCGGGGTCACTTTTAACATTTGAGAAAAACTTGGACAGGTTCATGGATGAGAGGGGTGTGGAGGGATATGGTCCAAGTGCAGGTCAGTGGGACAAGGCAGAAAAATGGTTCAGCACAGACAAGAAGGGCCAAATGGCCTGTTTCTGAGCTGTAATGTTCGATGGTTCTACGAGAGGACACAGGTTTAAGGTGCTGGGGAGTAGGTACAGAGGAGATGTCAGGGAAAGTTTTTCACTCAGAGAATGGTGGGTGCGTGGAATCGGCTGACGGCAGTGCTGGTGGAGGCAGATTCGATAGGGTCTTTTAAGAGACTTTTAGATAAGTACATGGAACTTAGTAAGATAGAGGGTTATAGGTAAACCTAGTAATATCTAAGGTAGGGACATGTTCGGCACAACTTTGTGGGCTGAATGGCCTGTATTGTGCTGTAGTTTTTCTATGTTTCTACGACACAAAGATTGGTGGCATAGTGGACAGTGAGGAAAGTTATCTCCAATTGCAACGGAATCTTGATCAATTGGGCCAGTGGGCTGACAAATGGCAGATGGAGTTTAATTTAAACAAATATGAGGTGATGCATTTTTGTAGATTGAACCAGGGCAGGGCTTACTCAGTTAATGGTAGGGTGTTGAGGAGAGTTACAGAACAAAGAGATCTCGGGGTACAGGTTCATAGCTCCTTGAAAGTGGAGTCACAGGTGGACAGAGTGATTTCATTGGTCAGAATATTGAATACAGGAGTTGGAATGTCTTGTTGAACATAGAATATAGAACCCTACAGTGCAGAAACAGGTCCATCGAGTCTGCACTGACCACAATCTATCCCATATCCCTACACATTTACCCGCTAATCCCTCTAACCTACACATTCCAGGACACTAAGGGGCAATGTTAGCATGGCCAATCAACCTAACCCGCACATCTCTAGACCGTGGGAGGAAACCAGAGTACCCAGAGGAAACCCACGCAGACACGAGGAGAATGTGCAAACTCCACACAGACAGTGACCCGGTCCGGGAATCGAACCCAGGTCCCTGGAGCTGTGAAGCAGCAGTGCTAACCACTGTGCTACCGTGCTGCCCACGGTATGGTGCAAGTTGTACAAGACATTGACTTAGAATACTGTGTGCAATTCTGGTCACCCTATTATAGGAAGGATATTATTAAACTAGAAAGAGTGCAGAAAAGATTTACTAGGATGCAACTGGGACTTGATGGATTGGGTTATAAGGAGAGGCTGGATAGACTGGGACTTCTTCCCTGGAGCGTAGGAAGCCGAGGAGTGATCTTATAGAGGTCCAAAAAATAACGAGGGGCACAGGTCAGCTAGATAGTCAATATCTTTTCCCAAAGGTAGGGGAGTCTAAAACTAGAGGGCAGAGGTTTAAGGTGAGAGAGGAGAGATACAAAAGTGTCCAGAGGGGCAATTTTTTCACACAGAGGGTGGTGAGCCTCTGGAACAAGCTGCCAGAGGTAGTAGTAGAGGCGGGTACAATTTTGTCTTTTAAAAAGCGTTTAGACAGTTACATGGGTACGATGGGTATAGAGGGATATGGGCCAATGCGGGCAATTGGGATTAGTTTAGAGGTTTTAAAAAAAAGGGCGGCATGGACAATTTGAGCCGAAGGGCCTGTTCCCACGCTGTAAACCTCTATGACTCTATGACGCTCCCAATGTGAGCGTTCTCACCCAGGCTGATATCCCCAGCACTGAGGCCCTGGTCACCTCGATCAGCTGTGATGGGCAGCCCACATTGTCCACATGCCCGATGCCTTACTCCGAGCTCTGCAATGATAAGTGATCATTAGGAGGGCAGAGGAAATGTCACAAGGCACTCTGAAATCCTCCTGAAATAAATGTAACATCCCCATCGACACGTGGGAATCACCTGCCTCAAAACATACAAATAGGAGAAGAAGCACCAATCAGCTCGAGTGTGGAGCGCGTGGAGGCCATGTGTAAGCCGCAGTCTGTGCGTGTCCCCCACATCCCCCCCATCAACCCCTCCCTCCACCCCCGCATCAACCCCTTCCTCAACCCCCCAACCTCCTCCTCAACCCCTCTTCAACCCCCCCCCACCTCCTCCTCAACGCCCCCCCCCCCCCCCCCCCCACCAACAATCCTGCAGCACAGTCTGTGGCTCCAGGATTGGATGAGTCAGACCCCCTGCCCTGATGCTGAGAGAGTGATGGGGCTCCCCTGGTGTTGTGGTATTTTGTAAAGGTACTAAACACTGAAGGAAATATTTGGAGATGTTCTGATTTAATGATCAAAAGTTTCATGAAGAGTAAACGTCAAATCAGATTAATATCGGCCTGGAATCCTTTCATTTCCCATTGCTGAGTCTGACTGTGTCCCTGTTCAGTCAGCCCAGTCCTGATCAACAAGCCATCTATCTTTGCGTTCTCGCCTCGGGCATTCTGTGTAAATCCAACCCCAGACTGAACAAACTGACAGACAAAGACTGTTGGAATTGCATCTCTTTTTCTGTATAAAAGTCATCAATATCTTTGGTGGAATGTTCTGACCTTGTTGTGCAGCTTATCAAATTCCAGTCCCAATATCTCTCACTCAGTATCTCTGGGTTAGATGATCCTGGGTTCAAGTTCCACATTAAAGCCTTGTGCACACTTCCTCTCTACACAGTTTAAAATAATCACTAATAAATCCAATCTGGAATTCAGAGAAACCTTTCAACACAGAGTGCACTGAGGATGTGGAACTCACTCCCAGAGGGAGAAACTAAGAGAATATCGAGGATGCTTTTGGAAGAAGAATATCTCCAGCTGCTTTGCCTATTCCTGTTGGGCTGAGTGGCAATTTACCACGGCCAATCCACCTGACCCGCACATCTTTGGAGTGTGGGTGGAAACCAAAGCACCCGGAAGAAACCCACACAGACATGAGGAGAATGTGCCGATCCAAACAGACAGTGAGCTGAGGCTGGAATTGAACCCGGGTCTCTGGCGCTGTGAGGCAGCAGAGCTAACCCACTGTGCCACCCCATGCTCACATTCTCTCACTTTCATCCTCACCCCAGTACACACATTCTGTGGAGAGATTGGAGAAGCTGGGATTGTTCTCCTGGGAGCAGAGAAAGTTAAGAGGAGATTTAATAGAGGAGCTCAAAATCAGGAAGAGTTTTGATGGAGTAAATCAGGAGAAAGTGTTTGCAGTGACAGGAGGGTGGGTAACCAGAGGGACACAGATTGAAGAGAATCAGGAAAAGAACCAGAGGGGGAGATGAGGGGAATTTATTTGACACAGTGAGTTGTTGTGATCTGGAATGTGCTGCCTGAAAGGCCGGTGGAAGCAGATTCAATAATAACTTTCAAAAGGGAATTGGAGAGAGAGTTGGAGGGGAAATGTTTCCAGAGAGCTGGGGGGCAAAGAGCAGAGGTCACAGGAACCGCAGCGTGGGGGGGTGGTGAGGGTGGGGGTGGGGGCAGGGGTGAGGTGAGGGTGGATCGGGGGGAGATTGGCAGGGAGCAGGGAGGGGCTGAAAGCAGATGCAGCATTCAGTAACGGCAAGGTACATGCACACGATAGGCAGGAGCTGATGAACTGCAGGCGTAGATAGGTACATGGAACTGGGATATTATAGCAATTACTGAAACATGTCTAAGGGAGCAACAGACTGGCAGCTCAGTGTTCCAGGGTACAGGTGTTTTAGGCAGGAAAAAGGTGGAGGAAAGAGAGGAGCGGGAGTTGCATTTTTGATTACAGGGACTATCAGGGCAGAAGTCAGAGATGAAATAACCGAGGGATCATCCAAAAAGGATTTGTGGGTGGAACTAAGAAATAAGAAGGGGCTGGTGACCTTATTGGGGTTGTATTATAGACCACCAAATAGTCAATGGGAATTAGAAGAACAAATATGCAGGGCGACTGGGCAGACTCGCTGGAGTAATAGGGTTGCCACAGTCGGGGATTTTAATTTTCATAACGTAGACCCGGGCTGCCAGAGTGTTCAGGGCTGAGATGGGCTGGAGTTTGTTAAGTGTGTTCAAGAAAGTTTCCTCATGAATGTGGTGAGGCTTACTCGGGAAAGGGCAAAAACTTGACCGACTTTTGGGAAATAGAGCAGGACGAGTGACTGAGATGATGGTGGGGAAGCACTTTGGAACCAGTGACCATAATTCTATTAATATTAAAATAGTTATGGAAAGGGGCAAAACTGGTCGACGGGTATAAGTTCAAAACTGGGGCAGGGTGAATTTTGATGGAATTAGACAGGAGTTTGCAAGGGTTGACTGGAGAGGCTTATTTGAGGGCAAAGGGACCTCCAGCAAGTGGAGGAGTTTAAAAGTGAAACAGCTGGAGTTGAATCCATTAAATGGATTCAAGAGGCAGCTGGATATAACACTTGGAGCGAATGGGATCCAAGATTATGGTGAGAAAGCAGGATTAGGCTATTGAGTTGGATAATCAGCCATGATCGTAATGAATGCAGAACAGCTCAAAGGGCCGAATGGCCTTCTCCTGCTCCTATCTTCTATGTTTCTCTGTAACATGGCGTCACCAACCCCTCTCAGATCAAAAAGATTGTCTCAAGCCCACTAATTAAAATCTGCTCCCTGTCGCTCTCTGTATTTGGAGCCTATCAGTGTGATATTCCGGGCCTGCAGTGCTGGAGTGGGGATGGTTGGGGGAGGGGGTGCGGAATGTGTCTGAAGCGGGATTCATGATAAACATCCAGTGAATTATGATGTTTCCAGGACAAATTTACAACATAATCAACATCATACTGAAAAAAGGAGGCTGAGGGAAGACCTGAGAGAGGTCTACAAAATGATGAGAGGCAGAGACAGGGTGGATGGTCAGAGGTTTTTCCTCAGGGTGTTAATTACAATGAGCACAGGTTCAAGCTGACAGGGGGAAGGTTTAAGGGAGGTGTGTGGGGGGGGTTTTCCACGCTGAGAATGGTGAGAGCCTGGAACGCGCTGCCAGAGGAGGTGGTGGAAGCAGGCACATTAGCAACATTTAAGAGGCAGCTGGATGGGGACATGGATAGGGAGGGAATAGAGGGATACGGACTGAGTAAGGACAGAAAGTTTTTTTTTTAGTTAGGGCATCATGATTTTATATTGTGCACAGTTCTGGTCGCCTCACTATAGGAAAGACGTAGAAGCTATTGAAAGGGTACAGAGGAGATTTACAAGGATGTTGCCTGGACTGGGAGGCATGCCTTATGAAGTTAGGTTGAGGGAGCTGGGACTCTTCTCCCTGGAGAGACGAAGGTTGAGAGGTGACTATAAGGGGTAAATATGAATGTGAGACCTGTATGTTGTTGCCAATGCAACATGTGGGAGGTCTTGGAGGCTCCTGGCCTGCCAGACATCCACACCTGTGCTCGGTGTGTGGAGTTGCAGGCCCTACGAAACCAGGTTAAGGAGCTGCAAATGCAGCTCGAGGACCTTCGGCTAGTTAGGGAGAGTGAGGACGTTATAGAAAGGAGCTACCAGCAGGTAGTCACACCAGGGCAACGGGATGAGGGCACTTGGGTTACCATTAGGAAGGGGAAAACACGGGTGATGGGGAGCACTCCGGTGGATGTCCCCCTTCAAAATAAGTACTCCGGCCTGAGTACTACTGGGGGGGACAGCTCATCTGAGGGAGGAAGCGATGGCCAGCTCTCTGGAGCTGAGCCAGTGAGCCAAAAAATCAAAAAGGGAAGCAGAAAGGTAGTATTAATAGGGGACTCCACAGTGAGGGGCGCAGACAGGCGTTTTTGTGGACGTAGAAGGGAGTCGCGGATGGTGGTTTGTCTCCCTGGGGCTGGGATCCGGGATGTCTCTGGGCGGGTCCCAGACATCCTGAAAGGGGAGGGTGAGGAACCGGAGGTAGTAGTACATATAGGTACTACTGATGTAGGTAAGAAGAGGGAGGCACTTGTGAAAAAGGACTATAGGGAACTGGGTAGGCAGCTGAGGAAGAGAAAAGCGAAGGTAGTAATCTCAGGATTGCTGCCTGTGCCAAGGGAGAATGAGGGAAGAAATGAAATGAGGTGGAGGGTGAATGCGTGGCTGAGGGACTGGTGTAGAGGGCAGGGATTTCGGTTCCTAGATCACTGGGACCTCTTTAGGGGTAGGTGGGACCTCTATAGTAGGGACGGGTGGCACTTAAATACCAGGGGGACTAGTATCTTGGCGGGAAGACTGGCTAAGGCTACCGGGGGGACTTTAAACTAGAAAGGATGGGGGGAGGGAACTGTGTTGGGGAAACTGGGACGGAGGAGGTTCGCTCCCAGGTAGGGGAGGACCGCAGGCAGTATGCGAGGGAGGTTAGACAGGTGGTGGAGATGGGAAATGCCCAGACTGAGGGGCTGAAGTGTATATATTTTAATGCAAGGAGTATAGTGAATAAGGTAGATGAGCTTAGGGCGTGGATAGCTGTTTGGGATTGTGATGTGGTGGCCATTACGGAGACTTGGATGTCTCAGGGACAGGACTGGGTACTTCAGGTGCCAGGCTTCAGGTGCTTCAGGAAGGACAGGGAGGGTGGCAGAAGGGGTGGTGGCGTGGCACTGTTGATCAGGGATAGTGTCATGGCTACAGAGAAAGAGGATGTCGTGGAGGGATTGTCTACAGAATCTCTGTGGGTGGAAGTTAGGAACAGCAAAGGGTCAAAAACTTTGCTGGGTGTAATCTATAGGCCGCCCAATAGTGACAGGGAAGTTGAAGTGCAAATAGGGAAACAGATTCTGGAGAGATGTTTTAATAACAGAGTTGTCGTGATGGGAGACTTCAATTTCCCAAACATCGACTGGAATATCCCTAGGGTAAGGGGTATAAATGGGGAGGAGTTTGTTAGGTGTGTTCAGGAGGGTTTCCTGACGCAGTATGTGGACAAGCCTACGAGGGGAGAGGCTGTACTTGACCTGGTACTGGCGAATGAACCAGGGCAGGTGATGGATCTTTCGGTAGGAGAGCATCTTGGATATGGTGACCATAATTCTATCTCCTTCACAATTGCGTTGGAACGAGATAGGATCAGGCAGGCTAGGAAGGTGTTTGTCTGGGGTAAGGGGAGATACGAAGAAGTCAGGAAGTTACTTGGACAAATAAACTGGAAGGAGGCGTTCTTAGGGAAAAGTACCGAAGGAAGGTGGCAGATATTCAAGGAATGTGTGTCTGGAGCTCTGAATGACAACGTTCCAATGAGACGAGGGGGTTTTGGTGGGTCGAGGGAACCGTGGTGCACAAAGGATGTGTTGAACCTAGTCAGGAAGAAAAGGAAGGTGTACAAGAGGTTCAGGGAATTAGGAGATGTTAAAGATCTTGAGGAGTATAAGGACTGTAGGAGGGAACTTAAAAGGGAAATTAGGAGAGCCAGAAGGGGTCATGAGAAGACCTTGGCGAGTAAGATTAAGGAGAATCCCAAGGCCTTCTATAAATATGTGAAAGGTAAAAGGATAAGAAGAGAAGGGATAGGACCGATAAAAGGTGAGGGGGGAAAGGTTTGTGTGGAACCAGAAGAAATGGCGGAGGTGCTTAACGAGTACTTCGCCTCAGTATTCACGGTGGAAGCCGATCTGGGGGATTTTGTTATGGATTTGCAGCAGATGGAAAGGATTGAGTACGTGAATATTAAGGAGGAGGATGTGTTGGAACTTTTGAATTCTATCAAGGTAGATAAGTCGCCGGGACCAGATGGGATGTACCCCAGGATACTGTGGGAGGCGAGGGAAGAGATTGCAGAGCCCCTGGCGATGATCTTTGCGTCGTCAATGGAGACGGGAGAGGTTCCAGAGGATTGGAGGATTGCGGATGTAGTTCCTATTTTTAAGAAAGGGAACAGAGATAGCCCGGGAAATTACCGACCGGTGAGTCTGACCTCAGTGGTTGGTAAGCTGATGGAGAGGCTTCTGAGGGACAAGATTTACGAACATTTGGAGAGGTTTGACATGATCAGGAATAGTCAGCATGGATTTGTCAAGGGCAGGTCGTGCCTTACAAGCCTAGTTGAGTTCTTCGATAATGTGACTGAACACATTGACGAAGGAAGTGCCGTGGACGTAGTGTACATGGACTTCAGCAAGGCGTTTGATAAGGTCCCCCATGCAAGACTTCTTGAGAAGGTGAGAGGGCATGGGATCCAAGGGCCTTTGGCCTTGTGGATCCAGAACTGGCTTGCCTGCAGAAGGCAGAGAGTGGTTGTGGATGGGGCTTTTTCTGAATGGAGGTCAGTCACCAGCGGAGTGCCTCAAGGATCTGTTCTGGGACCCTTGTTGTTTGTCATTTTCATAAATGACCTGGATGAGGAAGTGGAGGGATGGGTAAGTAAGTTCGCTGATGACACGAAGGTCGGTGGTGTTGTGGATGATCTGGAAGGATGGCAAAAGTTGCAGCAGGACATAGATAGGATGCAGGACTGGGCGGAGAAGTGGCAGATGGACTTCAACGCGGATAAATGTGTTGTCGTCCATTTTGGCAGAACCAACGGGATGAACGAGTACACTATTAAGGGCAGAAGTCTGAGTAGTGTTGAGGAGCAGAAGGATCTTGGGGTCCGGGTCCACAGGACTCTTAAATCGGCCTCGCAGGTGGAGGAGGTGGTCAAGAAGGCGTATGGTGTACTGGCCTTCATTAATCGAGGGATTGAGTTTAGGAGTCGGGAGGTAATGCTGGAACTTTATAAGACCCTTGTCAGGCCTCATTTGGAGTATTGTGCGCAGTTCTGGTCGCCTCACTATAGGAAAGATGTAGAAGCTATTGAAAGGGTGCAGAGGAGATTTACAAGGATGTTGCCTGGACTGGGAGGCATGCCTTATGAAGTTAGGTTGAGGGAGCTGGGACTCTTTTCCCTGGAGAGACGAAGGTTGAGAGGCGACCTGATAGAAGTTTACAAAATGTTGAGAGGAATAGATAGGGTGGACTCTCAGAGGCTATTTCCCCGGTTTGAAATGGTCGCTACGAGAGGACACAGATTTAAGGTGCGGGGAGGGAGGTTCAGAAGTGATGTTAGGGGTAAGTTTTTCACTCAGAGGGTGGTGAGTGAATGGAATCGGCTGCCGTCAGTGGTGGTGGAGGCGAACTCGCTGGGGTCTTTTAAAAGACTTCTGGATGAGTATATGGGGTTTAATGAGATTGAGGGTTATAGATAGGTCTGTAGGTTGGTAGGTGATGTGGTCGGCGCAACTTGTGGGCCGAAGGGCCTGTTTGTGCTGTAGTGTTCTATGTTCTATGTTCTATGTTCTATGTGACCTGATAGAAGTTTACAAAATGTTGAGAGGAATAGATAGGGTGGATTCTCAGAGGCTATTTCCCAGGGCTGAAATGGTCGCTACGAGAGGACACAGATTGAAGGTGCGGGGAGGAAAGTACAGAAGTGATGTTAGGGGTAAGTTTTTCACTCAGAGGGTGGTGAGTGAATGGAATCGGCTGCCGTCAGTGGTGGTGGAGGCGAACTCGCTGGGGTCTTTTAAAAGACTTCTGGATGAGTATATGGGGTTTAATGAGATTGAGGGTTATAGATAGGTCTGTAGGTTGGTAGGTGTTGATGTGATCGGCGCAACTCGTGGGCCGAAGGGCCTGTTTGTGCTGTAGTGTTCTATGTTCTATGTTCTATGATTTCACAGGATTGGAGGATCATCTGCAAACATTTTCCTCCAGAACATGGATAACGGGGAACCTGTGGATGTGGTGTATCTGGATTTCCAGAAGGCATTTGACAAGGTGCTGCATCAAAGACTGCTACATAAGATAAAGGTGCACGGTGTTCCGGGTAACGTATTAGCATGGATAGAGGATTGGTTAACTAACAGAAAGCAAAGAGTGGGGGTAAATGGGGGATTTTCCAGTTGGCAATCAGTGACTAGTGGTGTGCCTCAGGGATCAGTGTTGGGACCGCAATTGTTTACGATTTACAGAGATGATTTGGATTTGGGGACCAAGTGTAGTGTGTCAAAATTCACAGATGACACTAAGATGAGTGGCAGAGCAAAGTGTGCAGAGGATGCTGAAAGTCTGCAAAGGGATATAGATAGTCTCAGTGAGTGGGTGAGGGTCTGGCAGATGGAGTACAATGTTGGTAAATGTGAGGTCATCCATTTTGGTAGGAATAACAGCAAACTATTTAAATGGTAAAAAATTGCAGTATGCTGCTGTGCAGAGGGATCTGGGTGTCCTTGTGCAGGACTTGAGAAGCTGAGTTACAGAGAGATTGAATAGGTTAGGACTTTATTCCCTGGAGTGTAGAAGAATGAGGGGAGATTTGATAGAGGTGTATAAGATTTTGTTGGGTATAGATAGAGTGAATGCAAGCAGGCTTTTTCCACTGAGGCTAGAGGAGAAAAAAACCAGAGGGCATGGGTTAAGGGTGAAGGGGGAAAAGTTTAAAGGGAATATTAGGGGGGGATTCTTCACGCAGAGAGTGGTGGGAGTGTGGAATGAGCTGCCGGATAAAGTGGTAAATGCGGGCTCACTTCTAACATTGAAGAAAAACTTGGACGGGTTCATGGATGAGAGGGGTGTGGAGGGATATGGTCCAAGTGCAGGTCAGTGGGACTAGGCAGAAAAATGGTTCGGCACAGACAAGAAGGGCCAAATGGCCTGTTTCTGAGCTGTAATGTTCGATGGTTCTGTGGAATCACAAAAGGTTGGTTTGCAGGTACAGCAGGTAATTAAGAAGCAAATGGAATTTTGTCCTTCATTGCCAGAGGGATGGAGTTTAAAAACAGTGAGGTTATGTTGCAGCTGTATAAGGTGCTGGTGAGGTCACACCTGGAGTTACTGTGTACAGTTTTGGTCTCCTTACTTGAGAAAGGATATACTGGCACTGGAGGGGGTGCAGAGGAGATTCACTAGGTTGATTCCAGAGTTGAGAGGGTTGGATTATGAGGAGAGACTGAGTAGACTGGGGCTATACTCATTGGAATTCAGAACAATGAGGGGAGATCTTAGAGAAACATATAAGATTATGAAGGGAATCGATAAGATAGAAGCAGGGAAGTGGTTTCCACTGGCGGGTGAAACTGGAACTAGGGGCATAGTCCTAAATCTGCTTCCCCTTATTTTGAGGCTGAGTTGAGGAGGAACTTCTTCACACAAAGGGTTGTGAATCTGTGGAATTCCCTGCCCAGTGAAGCAGTTGAGGCTCCCACATTGAATGTTTTTAAGGCAAGGATAGATACATTTTTGAACAGTAAAGGAATTAAGGGTGAGTGGAGCTGAGTCCATGAAAAGGTCAGCCATGATTTTATTAAATGGTGGAGCAGGCTCGAGGGGCCAGATGGCCGACTCCTGCTCCTAGTTCTTATGTTCTTCTGTTCTCATTAATCACAAGTAGACTTACATTAACACTACAATAAAATAACTGTGAAAATCCTTCAGTCACCACACTCTGGCACCTGTTCGTGTCAGTGCACCTAACCAGTGCGTCTTTCGGATTGTGGGAGGAAACTGGAGCACCTGGAGGAAACTCATGCAGACATGGGGAGAATGTGCAGACTCCCCATCGACAATGTCTCAAACCCAGGTCTCTGGCGCTGTGAGGGACTGGTGCTAACCACTGTGCCACCGTGCTACCCCGGGTCCCTGGCACTGTGAGACAGCAGTGTGAATCACTGTGTCACCGTGCTGCCCCGGGTCCCTGGCGCTGTGAGACAGCAGTGTGAATCACTGTGTCACCGTGCTGCCCCGGGTCCCTGGTGCTGTGAGACAGCAGTGCTAATCACTGTGTCACCGTGCTGCCCCGGGTCCCTGGCACTGTGAGACAGCAGTGTGAATCACTGTGTCACCGTGCTGCCCCGGGTCCCTGGCACTGTGAGACAGCAGTGTGAATCACTGTGTCACCGTGCTGCCCCGGGTCCCTGGCACTGTGAGACAGCAGTGTGAATCACTGTGTCACCGTGCTGCCCCGGGTCCCTGGCACTGTGAGACAGCAGTGCTAATCACTGTGTCACCGTGCTGCCCCGGGTCCCTGGCACTGTGAGACAGCAGTGTGAATCACTGTGTCACCGTGCTGCCCCGGGTCCCTGGCACTGTGAGACAGCAGTGCTAATCACTGTGTCACCGTGCTGCCCCGGGTCCCTGGCACTGTGAGACAGCAGTGTGAATCACTGTGTCACCGTGCTGCCCCGGGTCCCTGGCGCTGTGAGACAGCAGTGCTAATCACTGTGTCACCGTGCTGCCCCGGGTCCCTGGCACTGTGAGACAGCAGTGTGAATCACTGTGTCACCGTGCTGCCCCGGGTCCCTGGCACTGTGAGACAGCAGTGTGAATCACTGTGTCACTGTGCTGCCCTGGGTCCCTGGCACTGTGAGACAGCAGTGTGAATCACTGTGTCACCGTGCTGCCCCGGGTCCCTGGCGCTGTGAGACAGCAGTGTGAATCACTGTGTCACCGTGCTGCCCCGGGTCCCTGGCGCTGTGAGACAGCAGTGTGAATCACTGTGTCACCGTGCTGCCCCGGGTCCCTGGCACTGTGAGACAGCAGTGTGAATCACTGTGTCACCGTGCTGCCCCGGGTCCCTGGTGCTGTGAGACAGCAGTGCTAATCACTGTGTCACCGTGCTGCCCCGGGTCCCTGGCACTGTGAGACAGCAGTGTGAATCACTGTGTCACCGTGCTGCCCCGGGTCCCTGGCGCTGTGAGACAGCAGTGTGAATCACTGTGTCACCGTGCTGCCCCGGGTCCCTGGCGCTGTGAGACAGCAGTGTGAATCACTGTGTCACCGTGCTGCCCCGGGTCCCTGGCACTGTGAGACAGCAGTGCTAATCACTGTGTCACCGTGCTGCCCCGGGTCCCTGGCACTGTGAGACAGCAGTGTGAATCACTGTGTCACCGTGCTGCCCCGGGTCCCTGGCACTGTGAGACAGCAGTGTGAATCACTGTGTCACCGTGCTGCCCCGGGTCCCTGGCGCTGTGAGACAGCAGTGTGAATCACTGTGTCACCGTGCTGCCCCGGGTCCCTGGCACTGTGAGACAGCAGTGCTAATCACTGTGTCACCGTGCTGCCCCGGGTCCCTGGCACTGTGAGACAGCAGTGCTAATCACTGTGTCACCGTGCTGCCCCGGGTCCCTGGCACTGTGAGACAGCAGTGCCAATCACTGTGTCACCGTGCTGCCCCGGGTCCCTGGCACTGTGAGACAGCAGTGCTAATCACTGTGTCACCGTGCTGCCCCGGGTCCCTGGCACTGTGAGACAGCAGTGCCAATCACTGTGTCACCGTGCTGCCCCGGGTCCCTGGCACTGTGAGACAGCAGTGCTAATCACTGTGTCACCGTGCTGCCCCGGGTCCCTGGCACTGTGAGGCCGATAGTAGTCATGATGTGGATATGCCGGCGTTGGACTGGCGTAAACACAGTAAAAAGTCTGACAACACCAGGTTTTAGTCCAACCGATTTATTTGATAGTAAACTCACAAGCTTAAGCATTCTCCAAGGCGGCCTTCACGACACACGACAGCGCAGAGTCACTGAACAGAGACTGATAGCCAAGTTCCGCACACATGAGGACGGTCTCAACAGGGATCTTGGGTTCATGTCACACTATCTGTAACCCCCGTGACTTGCCTGGGTTTGCAAAACCTCACTTACTGCACTGTCTGGAGACAATACACATCTCTTTAAACTGTGATCAGTGCTCCTTCCACTCACATTGTCAACCACTTCAGGTCTTGAACAGCAGGTTAGGTGTAAAGATTCGCATTCTAATCAGTAATCTCTAAACTGTTTGTGCTTTATATGCTCTGTCTGAGGCCAGAACTCTCCATTCACCTGACGAAGAGGGAAACCTCGAAAGCTTGTGAGTCTATTATCAAATAAATTGGTTGGACTAAAACCTGGTGTTGTCAGACTTTTTACTGTGAGGCAGCAGTGCTAACCACTGTGCCACCGTGCTGCCCCAGGAGGTTAGTCAGCTCATCGTCTTATGCCAGCTCTTTCAAAGAGTTATTCAAAGAAGAAGAAGGAATTCAAAGAACAACCCAGCACGGGAAACAGGCCCTTCGGCCCAACGAGCCCGCACCGCCGCATCACCCTACACCTATTCTACCCTGCGTGTCTACGAATGGAACCCCTAACTTAGCCAGATTCAGGGGAGAATAGTGTCAATTTGGTAAAACCAATCAGCCTAAGAGCACATCTTTGGGGTGTGGGAGGAAACCGGAGCGCCCGGAGGAAACCCACACAACCACAGGGAGAATGCACAAACTCCCACAGACACAGGCCCAAATCCATGTATCTGCACAGCTAGCAGTGCTAGTCACCGAGCTGTTGCGGCGCCCGTCTACCGGTCCAGGATCAAGCACACACACCGACACGAAGTACTAGGCTACTCCCGGAACCTCCAAGAGCAGCCCACGCACGACCCACCGTGTGCATGCCCCTCGTTTGACACGAGGTGGACCTCCACCTGCGGAATAAAAAGACAAAAACGTTAATCTTACAAGCCTGCTTTTCCGGTGTCTCCCGAGGTTCTAACCTTATTTAATAGCCCCTACCATAACCCTCCGTCCTCGTTTCACTCATGTGTCTATCTAACTGAACCTTAAACGAGTCCAACGTTCCTGCCTCCACCACCCTACTCGGTAGCGCGTTCCATACCCCCACAACTCTCTGCATAAAGAACCTTCCTCTCACTTCCAAATTATACCTCCCCCCCCTCACCCTTAAATCATGACCTCTCGTAATTGTACCCAGTCTAGGGAGCAGTCTCTTACTATTAACTCTATCTATTCCCTTCAGTATCTTATATACCTCTATCATGTACCCCCTCAACCTCCGTCTTTCCAAGGAGAAAAGTCCCAGTTTCTCCAACCTTTCCTCATAACCCAACCCCTCCATGCCAGGCAACATCCTGGTAAATCTCCTCTGCACCCTGTCCAGAGACTCCACGTCCTTCCGGTAGTAAGGTGACCAGAACTGGACGCAGTACTCCAAATGCGGTCTAACCAACGTTCTGTACAACTGAAGCATTAGACGGCAGCTCTTATACTCTATACCCCTTCCTATAAAGGCTAGCATTCCATAAGCCTTCCTAACAACCTTCTCCACTTGTGACGCAACCTTCATGGATTTGTGAACCTGCACTCCCAGGTCCCTCTGTATGTCTATACTCCTAATCTGTCTACCTTTTATCACATAGCTCCTCTCTGCATTATTCCTTCCAAAATGCATCACCTCGCATTTGTCAGGATTAAATGCCATCTGCCACCTATCTGCCCAATGCAACAACCTATCTATATCCTGTTGTATCACCTGACAATCCAGTTCCGTACCCGCCAACCCTGCCATCTTGGTGTCATCAGCAAACTTGCTGATCACACCACCTACGCTCTCTTCCAAGTCATTTATGTAGACTACAAAGAGGAGAGGTCCCAGTACTGAGCCCTGCGGCACACCACTGGTCACTGGCCTCCAGCCCGACAAGGTCCCCTCCACAACTACCCTCTGTCTCCTATTTCCCAGCCAGTTCTCAATCCACCTAGCTACCTGGCCTCGTATCCCATGCGCCTCAACCTTTTCTACCAGCCTACCATGAGGGACTTTGTCAAACGCCTTACTGAAATCCATATAGATGACATCAACGGCTCTCCCATCGTCAACCGTTTTTGTCACCTCCTCAAAGAATTCCACCAGATTCGTAAGGCAAGACCTCCCTCTAACAAAGCCATGTTGCGTATCCCTAATCAGATCGCAACGCTCCAAATGCTCATACATCCTACCCCTAAGAATTTTTTCCATTAATTTCCCTACCACCGATGTCAAACTCACCAGTCTATAATTTCCAGGGTTGTCCCTACTACCTTTTTTGAACAGCGGTACCACATTCGCTGTCCTCCAGTCCTCTGGGACCTCACCTGTGTCCAAAGAAGAGACAAAGATTTGCGCCAGAGGCCCAGCAATTTCATCTTTCACCTCCCTAAGCAGCCTGGGATAAATACCATCAGGCCCCGGAGCTTTATCCGTCCTTATGCTACCTAAAAGCCCTAGCACTTCCTCCCTCGTAATAGATATTTCCTGCAACTGATCCTCAGCTCCCTCTAACAGACCGCACGATTCCGAACCCCTCTCCTTCGTGAATACCGACGCAAAGTATTCATTCAGGAGCTCCCCCATTCCCTCCGACTCAATACATAACTCTCCACTTTTGTCCCTAAGAGGACCAATTTTCCCTCTAACTACTCTCTTGCTCCTAATATAGGAATAAAATGCCTTTGGATTTTCCTTAATCCTATCAGCCAAAGCCATTTCATGCCCTCTCTTTGCCCTTCTAATTCCCCTTTTTAGCTCCCTCCTACTCTCTCTATATTCCTCCAGCGCACTCTCTGTACCCAGTCGTTTCGACCTAACGTACGCCTCCCTCTTCTTCCTGACCAAGTCTTCAATACCCCCTGTAATCCACGGCTCTCTAATCCTACCTTTCCCATCTTTCCGCTTAACCGGAACATACCTCCCCTGCAACCATTTCATTTTGCCCTTAAAAGCCTCCCACTTGCCAACCGTGGACTTTCCAGCTAACAGTCCCTCCCAATCAGTGTCCTGCAGCTCCCTCCTAATCCTGCTATAGCTCGCCTTTCCCCAGTTCAGCACACTCCCGTTCGGCCGGCACTCGTCCCTTTCCATTTTTATCCTAAAGTAGACGGACTTGTGGTCACTGTTAGCCACATGTTTGCCTCAACCACCTGCCCTGGCTCATTACCCAACACTAAATCCAGTATAGCCCCTCCCCTAGTCGGACTAGTTACATACTGCTCTAGAGACCCTTCCAAAACACATTTCACAAACTCCTCTCCCTCCATACCCCCAGCTCTAGGCCCCCTCCAATTCACTCCAGGTAGATTAAAGTCACCCACTACAACCACTCTATTCTTCCTGCACCTATCCAAAATGCCCCTGCAAATGCCTTCCTCCACTGACCTCGGGCTGTTGGGTGGCCTATAGTATATCCCTAGCAACGTAATCTCCCCCTTTTTATTCCTCAACTCCACCCACACTGACTCAATCCCTATCTCTTCCATATCGTCCTCCCTCTGCACTACTGTGATGTTCTCCTTTACTAACAGTGCCACCCCTCCACCTCTCTTCAACCCTCCTCTGTCACACCTAAAACACTTGTACCCAGGAACATTCAGCTGCCAGTCCTGCCCTTCGCGTAACCACGTCTCCGTTACAGCCACCACATCTAACTGCCTCACAAACATCAAGGCCCTAAGCTCATCCGTTTTCCCTGTCACACTCCTAGCATTGAAACAGACACAGTTCAACCCACGAGTGTCCCTCGGAACCTCCTTCTCCCTGATAATTTTCCCTTCACCCGACTCTCTCCCAGCCACCTCCCCACCCCCCCTCCTTATTAGTTTAAACCATTCCTGAACACCCCAGCTAACTTCCCCACTAAGACACTAGTTCCCCTCCTGTTCAAATTCTCCCCACTCCTCCTGTACAGTTGCCTTTCTCTCCTAAGCGCCTCCCAGTGATCCACAAAAGTAAAGCCCTCTACCCTACACCAATCCCTCAACCATGCATTCAGCTGCATGATCTCGTCATTCTTTGCCCTGCTCGTACTGGGCAGCAACCCAGAGAGTGCCACCCTGGAGGTCCTGCTCTTTAGTTTGGACCCCAACTCCCTAAATTGCCTACGGACCTCTACCCTACTCCTCCTTCCTATGTCCCCCTCCCCTACGTGTACTATGACCTCTGCTTGGGTCCCCTCCCCTTTCAGAATTCCCTCTACCCTTTCCATTATATCCTTTACCCCTGCTCCAGGGAGGCAGACCACCATCCTGGAGTCGCGCCTCTGCCCACAGAACCTCCTATCAATACCTTGGACCCTCCCATCCCCTACCACTATCACCTTACCAGCCCCCTTCTGTCCCTCTAAGTCAGTCTCCCCCTTCCTGCCGATCTTTCTGTGCCCCTGTCGACGAACCTTGGGGGGCCTCCGGGGAGGCCGGGGGACCCTGACTACTCTTCTTCTTCCTCTTTCTCCTCCTAACAGTCGTCCATCCTCCCTTCTCTTCAGCCCTTGGGACCTCCTCCTGCTCGTGGTTCCCAGCCATTATCTCCTCGTTCTCCCTGACTAGAAACGCATCTTCCAGACGCCCCTCGAGTTGCCTGACCCGGGCCCTCAATCGCTGCAGTTCTAAACATTTACTGCAGATGTGGACCTTGGGGACCCGTGACACCACCAGGAACTCCCACATGTGGCACCTGACGCAACTTACATTCCTCCCTATATTCCCTACCATGTCCCAACCTCCTGTAAGTGCCCAAAGGTAGAAATCTGTCACTCACCTTCTCCAAGCCTGCCCTCGCCTAAGCCCAGCGAGCCAAAGCCCTTCTCACTCAGTTCCCACTCACTCCGCTGCCCGCTCCCGACGCTGCCCGCTCTATACTGCTACCCCTTTTTTATACCCCCCGCTCCCCCTTAACGACAATCCCCTGGCCTAACTTCCGGTACGGAAGTAAACTACACTCTAACAAGCCCCGAGAACCGGAAGTACAGGAAAAAAGCGGTTTTCACTTTAAATCAGTCACTCACCACAGCCACAGCCACCGGGTTCAATGCTCCGGAGAACAATGAGTTATCCAATTAATTAGCTTGGAAATATATTGCCTTTCCTTCACTGTCACTGTGTCAAAATTCTGGAAATCCCTCCCTAAGAGCACTGTTTGTATTTTGTTTGCTGGAGCGAGTGGGGTGAAGGTTACCTGTGCCACATGAACCGCAGTGATTCAAAAAGGCAGCTCAGCACCACCTTCTCAAACTGACTCAGGATAGCAAGGAATAGCCAGTGACTCCCACTTCCTGTAAATGATTTTTTTTCAAAGTTCCAGACCAATTTGTTCCCCACAGTTCTGTAAATGTTTCCACTTTGTATTTCTCCAATTCCCTTTTGAAGGTTATTATTGAATCTGCTTCCACCGGCCTTTCAGGCAGCACATTCCAGATCACAACAACTCACTGTGTCAAATAAATTCCCCTCATCTCCCCCTCTGGTTCTTTTCCCGATTCTCTTCAATCTGTGTCCCTCTGGTTACCCACCCTCCTGTCACTGCAAACACTTTCTCCTGATTTACTCCAACAAAACTCTTCCTGATTTTGAGCTCCTCTATTAAATCTCCTCTTAACCTTCTTCTGCTCCCAGGAGAACAATCCCAGCTTCTCCAGTCTCTCCACATTCATTGAGGTCCCTCATCCCTGGGAACATTCTAGTAAATCTCCTCCACACTCCTACCACGCGGCCTTTGATTATGAAGGAGATCATAGAGGGACTGGTTCCCCCCTTCCCCACCCTCCACCACCCCCCCCCCCCCCCCCAACAATGCCAACACTATTGTTAAGAAAGCCCAGCAACATCGCTACTTTCTCAGAAGACTAAGGAAATTTGGCAACAACTCTCGCTAATTTTTACAGATGCTCCATAGAAAGCATTATTTCTGGTTGTATCACAGCTTGTTATGGCTCCTGCTGTGCCCAAGACCGCAAGAACATAAGAAATAGGAGGAGTAGGCCATCTAGCCCTTCGAGCCTGCCCCGCCATTCAATAAGATCATGGCTGATCTGAAGTGGATCAGTTCCACTTTCCCGCTTTCTCCTCATAACCCTTAATTCCCTTGTCTATCAGAAACCTATCTACCCGTGACTTAAATATATTTAGCGAGGCAGCCTCCACCACTTCAACGGGCAGAGAATTCCAGAGATTCACCACCCTTTGAGTGAAGAAGTTCCTCCTCAACTCTGATCTAAACTGCCCGCACCCCCTTTTCCTTGAGGCTGTGTCCCCTAGTCCTGCTATTCTTTCTAAGTGGGAAGAATCTCTCTATCTCTACCCTCTCCATCCCCTTCATTATCTTATACGTCTCAATAAGGTCCCCCCTCATCCTTCTAAACTCCAACGAGTACAGACCCAGTCTATTTAGTCTCTCTTCATAGTCCAACCCCCTCATCTCCGGTATCAGCCTAGTGAACCTCCTCTGCACTCCCTCCAAGGCCAAAATATCCTTCCGCAAGTGCGGCGACCAAAACTGCACACAGTACTCCAGCTGCGGCCTCACCAGTGCCCTGTACAGTTGCAGCAAGACCTCCCTGCTTTTATATTCTATCCCCCTCGCTATAAAGGCCAGCATCCCATTCACCTTCTTGATCACCTGCTGCACCTGCAGACTGGGTTTTAGCAACACATGCACAAGGACCCCCAGGTCCCTCTGCACTGTAGCATGCTGCAGCTTTTCGCCCTTTAAATAATAATCCTTGCTACTATTATTCCTGGAAGGAACTAGGAAAGGTCATGAATGTAGCCCAATCCATCAGGCAAACCAGCCTCCCATCCATTGACTCTGTCTATACTTCCCACTGCCTCCTCAAAGCAACCAGCATAATTAAGGACCCCACATACCCCGGACATTCTCTCTTCCACTTTCTTCCTTTGGGAAAAAGATACAAAAATCTGAAGTCGTGTACCAATTGTCTCAAGAACAATTTCTTCCCTGCTGCCATCAGGTTTCTGAATGGACCTACCTCGCATTAAGTTGATCTTTCTCTCCACCCTAACTGTGACTGTAATACTACATTCTGCATTCTCTCCTTTCCTTCTTTACGAATGGTATGCTCTGTCTGTATAGCACACAAGAAACAATACTTTTCACTGTATCCCAATACACGTGACAATAATAATCAAATCACAGGCTGTAGGGAGATCACTCTGAAGGGTGGAACTGATTTGATATTTTTCTCCACATTTTTGAAGGAATTTAAATTTCTCCTTGTAAAAGTGAAGCTTGAGGAGGGTGAAGCTTCCCTGGAAACCAAACTAAACTAAACATTATAGCTGACTGGACCATTCATCTCAATGCTATGTGTGGCCTGTTAATTGCAGGTAGAAGTTAAGGGCCTGAGGGGATAATGAGAATAAGTAGCTGCAGTTTGACAGGAACTGATTTGAATAGCTGGTTTCTGTGACACGGCAGAGAGTGATTGTCCCCCACAAGCAAGGACATTCTCACAGCACCAGCTAAAAGTCCATTAGCTTGGAAAATCACGCATGGAGATCACGATATGAGCAACATTGCTGGGGTCTGTTAATCATCGAATCAGAGAAGGCCTCCAGTGCAGGAGACCATTTGGTCCATCGATTCTGCACTGACCACAATCCCATCAAGGCCCTTTTCTTCCCTTTAACTCCATGTATTTCTCCTGATACCATGAGTCAATCTAGCATGGCCAATCAACCGAACCCACACATTATGGACTGTGGGAGGGAACTGGATCATCTGCAGGAAGAACGTGTAAACTCCACACAGACAGTGACCCAAAGCGAGAATCAAACCCGGGTTCCTGGTTTTGGGAGGCAGCAGTGCAGAACACTGTGCCACTGTGCCATCCCAACAAAAACAATGGCCGATTGCAGCAGAGAGCTGAACAAACTCTTAACATAAAACATAGAACACTACAGCACAAACAGGCCCTTCGGCCCACAAGTTGCACCGATTATATCCATACCTCCAGGCCTATCTATAACTCTCAATCCCATTAAATCCCATGTACTCATCCAGAAATCTCTTAAAGACCCCAGCGAGTTCGCCTCTACCACCACCAGCGACAGCCGATTCCACTCACTAACTGGCCATAGGTATCAATGTGGGTCCAGGTTTCTGTGAGGAGAGCACCGCAAAACAGCAACTTAACAGAACTGGGAGATGTTGAGGCAGAGTGAGATCAGTGAAGAGTAAAGTTCGTTCACAGTAACAGAGAGTGAGCTGGAAGTTGTGCTGAGTGCATGAGGTTGGAGGTGGACCAGAATTCCACACAACCAGAAGGTGCTCCACATCCACACTCAGAGAGTGATTGAGACAACAGCGATGGAGCTCAATGAAATAAACTCCTGGCTGCAATTTCAAAAAACATTCAACCTTCAAGCAACTGAATAATTAACCCCTCACACTCCCGTATCCACAATTAACCCCTCACACTCCCGTATCCACAATTAACCCCTCACACTCCCGTATCCACAATTAACCCCTCACACTCCCGTATCCACAATTAACCCCTCACACTCCCGTATCCACAATTAACCCCTCACACTCCCGTATCCACAATTAACCCCTCACACTCCCGTATCCACAATTAACCCCTCACACTCCCGTATCCACAATTAACCCCTCACACTCCCGTATCCACAATTAACCCCTCACACTCCCGTATCCACAATTAACCCCTCACACTCCCGTATCCACAATTAACCCCTCACACTCCCGTATCCACAATTAACCCCTCACACTCCCGTATCCACAATTAACCCCTCACACTCCCGTATCCACAATTAACCCCTCACACTCCCGTATCCACAATTAACCCCTCACACTCCCGTATCCACAATTAACCCCTCACACTCCCGTATCCACAATTAACCCCTCACACTCCCGTATCCACAATTAACCCCTCACACTCCCGTATCCACAATTAACCCCTCACACTCCCGTATCCACAATTAACCCCTCACACTCCCGTATCCACAATTAACCCCTCACACTCCCGTATCCACAATTAACCCCTCACACTCCCGTATCCACAATTAACCCCTCACACTCCCGTATCCACAATTAACCCCTCACACTCCCGTATCCACAATTAACCCCTCACACTCCCGTATCCACAATTAACCCCTCACACTCCCGTATCCACAATTAACCCCTCACACTCCCGTATCCACAATTAACCCCTCACACTCCCGTATCCACAATTAACCCCTCACACTCCCGTATCCACAATTAACCCCTCACACTCCCGTATCCACAATTAACCCCTCACACTCCCGTATCCACAATTAACCCCTCACACTCCCGTATCCACAATTAACCCCTCACACTCCCGTATCCACAATTAACCCCTCACACTCCCGTATCCACAATTAACCCCTCACACTCCCGTATCCACAATTAACCCCTCACACTCCCGTATCCACAATTAACCCCTCACACTCCCGTATCCACAATTAACCCCTCACACCCCTGTATCCACAATTAACCCCTCACACTCCTGTATCTACAATTAACCCCTCACATCCCCATATTAACCAGTACACCATTTTGGATACTGTTGGATGTGATGGCCTATCAGGGGATACCAGCTGCCAAAGCAGTGGTACCATGGCTGGCTCTGTTGTTAAGCAGAGAGGGACAACGAGGACAAGAGCAACAGTTATAGGGGACTCTACAGTTAGGGGCAGTTACAGGGGACTCTACAGTTAGGGGCAGTTATAGGGGACTCTACAGTTAGGGGCAGTTATAGGGGACTCTACAGTTAGGGGCAGTTATAGGGGACTCTACAGTTAGGGGCAGTTATAGGGGACTCTACAGTTAGGGGCAGTTATAGGGGACTCTACAGTTAGGGGCAGTTATAGGGGACTCTATAGTTAGGGGTAGTTATAGGGGACTCTATATTAGGGGTAGTTATAGGGGACTCTATAGTTCGGGGTACAGATAGGTGTTTCTGTGGATGTGAAAGAGACTCCAGGGCAGTAAGTTGCCTCCCTGGTGCCAGGATCCAGGATATCTCTGAGCAGACAGAAAGCATCCTGAAGGGAGAGAGTGAACAGCCAGAGGTGGTGGTACATATTGGTATTTGCGATACAGGCAGGAAGAGTGATGAGGTCCTGGAGCAGCAGTTTAGGGAGTTAGGGAGAAAGTTAAAAAGCGGGATCTCTAGGGTTGTAATCTCAGGATTACTCCCTGTGCCAGTGAGGCTGAGAATAGGAAGATGGTGCAGCTCAACATGTGGCCAAACAGCTGGGATCTCTTCCGGGACAGGTGGGACCTGTACAAGAAGGATGGGTTGCATCTAAAGTGGAGGGGCACAAATATTCTGAGCGGGAGGTTTGCTAGTGTCACACGGGAGGATTTTAACTAGTTTGGCAGGGGGGTGGGAACCAAAGCAAAGGTGAATTAGCCGAAGGGGAACCAGAGAGTAGGGCCAGTAAGACTCAGAGAAACAGCAGGCAGGGTGGGGTTGCTAATCAGAGAGGGTCTGGTGGACTGAAGTGCATTTGTTTCAATGTGAGAAGTGTAACAGGTAAGGCAGATGAACTTAGAGCTTGGATTAGTACTTGGAACTACGATGTTGTTGCCATTACAGAGACTTGGTTAAGGGAAGGACAAAGAACAAAGAACAACCCAGCACAGGAAACAGGCCCTTCGGCCCAACGAGACCATGCCGCCATCTTAACAAAGCATTTTCTTACACCTCCCTTGACCCGTGTGTATGTGTATGGTACCCCCATTGGAAACCAGATTAAGGGGAGAATAACTTAGGGACAATTTGTTACACCAATCGGCCTAAGAGCACATCTTTGGGGTGTGGGAGGAAACTGGAGCACCTGAAGGAAACCCACGCAACCATGGGGAGAATGCGCAAACTCCAACAGACACAGGCCCAAATCCATGTATCTGCACAGCAAGCAGTGATAGTCACTGAGCTGTTGTGGTGCCTGTCTGCTGGTCCAGGTTTAAGCACACACAACGACACAAAGTACTAGGCCACTCTCGAAACATCCAAGAGCAGCCCACGCACGACCCACCGTGTGCATGCCCCTCGTTAGACAGCAAGGTGGACCAACACACCTGCGGAGTAAAAGAGACAAAACATCAACACATGTAACATTAGATTTCCAGGAATGTCCCGAGGCTCTGATAACCCAAGTACTAGTCTCCTATAACCCTCCATCCCTGTTTCGCTCATGTGTCTATCTAAGTAAACCTGAAACAAGTCCAGCGTGCCTGCCTCCACCACCTTACTTGGCAGTGCATTCCATACCCCCACGACCCTCTGTGTGAAAAACCTCCCTCTAGCATCCAAATTATACCTCTCCCCCCTCACCTTAAGCTCGTGACCCCTCGTGATATTTGTCTCCAATCTAGGGAAAAGCCTGCCACTGTTTACTCTATCTATACCCTTCATTATTTTATACACCTCTATCAGATCCCCCCTTAATCTCCGTCTTTCTAAGGAAAAGAGCCCCAGTTTACCCAATCTTTCCTCATAACCCAGTCCTTCCATACCAGGCAGCATCCTGGTAAACCTCCTCTGCACTCTCTCCAGGGTCTCCATGTCCTTCCGGTAGTAAGGTGACCAGAACTGGACGCAGTACTCCAAATGCGGTCTAATCAACGTTCTGTACAACTGTAGCATTAGACGCCAGCTCTTGTACTCTATATCCCTTCCTATAAAGGCTAGCATTCTGTAAGCTTTCTTTGCAACCTTCTCCACCTATGTTGCCACCTTCAGAGACTTGTGCACTTGCACTCCCAGGTCCCTCTGCATTTCTATACTCTTAATCGGTCTACCCTTTATCATGTAACTCCTCTCTACATTATTCCTTCCAAAATGCATCACCTCGCATTTATCAGGATTAAATTCCATCTGCCATTTATCTGCCCAAATACCAGCCTATCTATATCCTACTGTGTCACCTGACAATCCTCCTTACTATCCGCCAATCCTGCTATCTTGGTGTCATCTGCAAACTTGCTGATCACACCATGTACACCCTCTTCCAAGTCATTTATCTATATTACGAATAGAAGGGGTCCCAGTACTGAGCCCTGCGGCACACCACTGGTAAAAAGTCTGACAACACCAGGTTTTAGTCCAACCTATTTATTTGATAATATACTCACAAGCTTTCGGGTTAGTCCCTTCGTCAGGTGAATGGAGAGTTCTGGCCTCAGACAGAGCATATAAAGCACAGACAGTTTAGAGATTATATGCTCTGTCTGAGGCCAGAACTCTCCATTCACCTGACAAAGGGGCTAACCCCGAAAGCTTGTGAGTATATTATCAAATAAATCGGTTGGACTAAAACCTGGTGTTGTCAGACTTTTTACTGTTTACGCCAGTCCAACGCCGGCATACCCACATCATGCACACCACTGGTGACAGACCTCCAGCTAGAAAAGGACCCTTCCACTACTACTCTCTGTCTCCTGTTGCCCAGCCAGTTTTCAATCCATCTAGATACCTGTCCCTGTATCCCATGAGCCTTAACCTTTTCTACCAGCCTACCGTGAGGGACTTTGTCAAACGCCTTACTGAAATCCATATAGATGACATCAACGGCTCGTCCTTCGTCGACCGTTTTTGTCACCTCCTCAAAAAATTCTACCAGATTCGTAAGGCAAGACCTCCCCTGAACAAAGCCATGCTGCGTATCCCTAATCAGATCGCAACACTCCAAATGCGCATACATCCTATCCCTAAGAAGTTTTTCCAACAACTTTCCTACCACTGATGTCAAACTCACTGGTCTATAATTACCAGGGTTATCCCTACTGCCCTTTTTAAACAACGGTACCACATTCGCTATCCTCCAGTCCTCTGGGACCTCACCTGTGTCCAAAGAAGAGACAAAGATTTGCGTCAGAGGCCCAGCAATTTCATCTCTCACCTCCCTAAGCAGCCTGGGATAAATACCATCAGGCCCCGGAGCTTTATCCGTTTTTATGCTACCTAAAAACCCTAGCACTTCCTCCCCCGTAATGGATATTTCCTTCAACTGGTCTACAGCTCCCTCCAAGACATTACAAGACACCAAACCCCTCTCCTTCGTGAATACCGACGCAAAGTATTCATTCAGGAGCTCCCCCATTCCCTCAGACTCGAATCATAGTTCCCCTCCTTTGTCCCTAAGACGACCGATTATCCCTCTAACCACTCTCTTGCTCCTAATATAAGAGTAAAATGCCTTTGGATTTTCCTTAATCCTATCAGCCAAAGCAATTTCATGCCCCCTTTTCGCCCTAAGTCTGGAGGGATGTCAGAAGTTGCAGCGAGACATAGATAGGATGCAAGACTGGGCGGAGAAGTGGCAGATGGACTTCAACACGGATAAACGAGAAGTGGTTAATTTTGGCAGGTCAAATAGGAAAGCAGAATATAATATTAATGGTAGGACTCTTGGCAGTGTGGAAGATCAGAAGGACCTTGGGGTCTGGGTTCATAGGACTCTTAAATCAGCTTCGCAGGTGGAGGATGTGGTCAAGAAGGCGTATGGTGTACTGGCCTTCATTAATCGAGGGATTGAGTTTAGGAGTCGGGAGGTAATGCTGCAACTGTATAAGACCCTTGTCAGACCCCACTTGGAGTACTGTGCGCAGTTCTGGTCGCCTCACTATAGGAAGGATGTGGAAGCTATTGAGAGGGTGCAGAGGAGATTTACAAGGATGTTGCCTGGATTGGGAGGCATGCCTCATGAGGATAGGTTGAGGGAGGTAGGTCTCTTCTCCCTGGAGAGACAAAGGTTGAGAGGCGACCTGATAGAGGTTTATAAAATGTTGAGAGGAATAGATAGGGTGGATTCTCAGAGGCTATTTCCCAGGGCTGAAATGGTCGCTACAAGAGGACACAGGTTTAAGGTGAGGGTGTGACTAGTAGACAGAGGGGAACCGGTTGATGTGGTGTTTTTAGATTTCCAAAAGGCATTTGATAAGGTGCCTCATAGAAGGTTAGGGGGCATGGAGTTGGGGGTAAGGTGTTAGCGTGGATAGAGGATTGGTTGTCTAATAGGAAGCAGAGAGTTGGTATCAATGGGCGCTATTCTGATTGGTGGTTGGTGACTAGTGGAGTGCCCCAGGGATCGGTGCTGGGGCCTCAGCTATTTACCATTTATATAGATGATCTGGAGGAGGGGGCTGAGTGTAGGGTGATGAAATTTGCTGACGACACGAAGATGAATGGAAAAGCAAATTGTGCGGAGAGTGTGGAAAGTCTGCAGAGGGATCTAGATAGGCTGAGCGAGTGGGCGAGGACCTGGCAGATGGAGTACAATGTTAGCAAGTGTGAGGTTATCCACTTTGGCAGAAATAATAGTAGGAGGGATTACTATTTAAAGGGTGAAAAGCTGCAGCATGCTACGGTGCAGAGGGACCTGGGGGTCCTTGGGCACGAGTCGCAAAAACCCAGTCTGCAGGTGCAGCAGGTGGTCAAGAAGGCGAATGGGATGTTGACCTTTATAGCGAGGGGGATAGAATATAAAAGCAGGGAGGTCTTGCTGCAACTGTATAGGGCACTGGTGAGGCCGCAGCTGGAGTACTGTGTGCAGTTTTGGTCGCCACACTTGCGCAAGGATATATTGGCCTTGGAGGGAGTGCAGAGGAGGTTCACTAGGCTGATACCGGAGATGAGGGGGTTGGACTATGAAGAGAGACTAAATAGACTGGGTCTGTACTCGTCGGAGTTTAGAAGGATGAGGGGGGACCTTATAGAAACAAAAAAGATAATGAAGGGGATGGATAGGGTAGAGGTAGAGAGATTCTTCCCGCTTAGAAAGGACAGTAGGACTAGAGGACACAGCCTCAAGATAAGGGGGGTTAGTTTAGATCAGAGTTGAGGAGGAACTTCTTCACTCAAAGGGTGGTGAATCTCTGGAATTCGCTGCCCGTTGAAGTGGTGGAGGCTACCTCGCTAAATATATTTAAGTCACGGGTAGATAGGTTTCTGATAGACAGGGGAATTAAGGGTTATGGGGAGAAAGCGGGAATGTGGAACTGATCCACTTCAGATCAGCCATGATCTTATTGAATGGCAGGGCAGGCTCAAAGGGCTAGATAGCCTACTCCTGCTCCTATTTCTTATGTTCTTAGTTGCTGGGGAGTCGGTATAGAGGAGATGTCAGGGGTAAGTTTTTCACTTGGGAGTGATGAGTGAGTGGAATCGGCTGCCGTCGGTGGTGGTGGAGACGAACTCGCTGGGGTCTTTTATGAGACTTCTGGATGAGTACATGGGATTTAATGGGATTGGGGGTTATAGATTGGTCTATGGCCTGGTAGGTATGGATATTATCGGCGCAACAGGGCCTGTTTGTGCTGTAGTGTTCTATGTTCTATGTTCTAAGTAGAACAGTATGTGTGTTGGCAGTGGAGGGTGTGGATAAGGGAAAAGTGATGTGTGTGGGTGGTGGGGGTTGTTCAGAAAGGGGAACAGTATGTATGTGGGTAGTGGGGGATGGATAAGAGGGACACTGATGTGTGTGAGTTATGGGGGGGTGGATAAGGGAGACAGTGACATCTGTGGGTAGTGGGCAGTTTGGATAATGGGGACAGTGATGTGTGTGGGTAGAACATAGAAAAACTACAGCACAAACAGGCCCTTCGGCCCACAAGCTGCACCGAACATGTCCCTACCTACTAGGCTTACCTATAACCCTCAATCTTACTAAGTTCCTTGTACTTATCCAAAAGTTTTTTAAAAGACCCCATCGAATCCGCCTCCACCACCACCAACGGCAGCCGATTCCACTCACCCACCACCCTCTGAGTGAAAAACTTACCCCTGACATCTCCTCTGTACCTGCTCCCCAGCAACTTACACATAGAACATAGAACACTACAGCACAAACAGGCCCTTCGGCCCACGAGTTGCGCCGATCACATCAACACCTACCAATCTATAGACCTATCTATAACCCCCAATCCCATAAAAGCCCATATACTCATCCAGAAGTCTTTTAAAAGACCCCAGCGAGTTCGCCTCCACCACCACTGACGGCAGCCGATTCCATTCACTCACCACCCTCTGAGTGAAAAACTTACCCCTAACATCACTTCTGTACTTTCCTCCCCGCACCTTAAATCTGTGTCCTCTCGTAGCGACCATTTCAACCCGGGGAAATAGCCTCTGAGAATCCACCCTATCTATTCCTCTCAACATTTTATAAACTTCTATCAGGTCGCCTCTCAACCTTCGTCTCTCCAGGGAAAAGAGTCCCAGCTCCCTCAACCTAGCTTCATAAGGCATGCCTCCCAATCCAGGCAACATCCTTGTAAATCTCCTCTGTACCCTTTCAATAGCTTCTACGTCTTTCCTATAGTGAGGCGACCAGAACTGCGCACAGTACTCCAAATGAGGCCTGACAAGGGTCTTATAAAGTTGCAGCATTACCTCCCGACTCCTAAACTCAATCCCTCGATTAATGAAGGCCAGTACACCATACACCTTCTTGACCACCTCCTCCACCTGCAAGGCCGATTTAAGAGTCCTGTGGACCCGGACCCCAAGATCCTTCTGCTCTTTAACACTACTAAGACTCCTGCCCTTGATAGTGTACTCGTTCATCCCGTTGGTTCTGCCAAAATGGACGACTACGCATTTATCCGCGTTGAAGTCCATCTGCCACTTCTCCGCCCAGTCCTGCATCCTATTTATGTCCTGCTGCAACTTTTGACATCCTTCCAGACCATCCACAACACCACCGACCTTCGTATCATCAGTGAACTTACTTACCCATCCCTCCACTTCCTCATCCAGGTCATTTATGAAAATGACAAACAGCAAGGGTCCTAGAACAGATCCCTGGGGCACTCCACTGGTGACTGACCTCCGTGCCGAAAAAGACCCATCCACAACCACTCTCTGCCTTCTGCAGGCAAGCCAGTTCTGGATCCACAAGGCCAAAGGCCCTTGGATCCCATGCCCTCTCACCTTCTCAAGAAGTCTTGCATGGGGGACCTTATCAAACGCCTTGCTGAAGTCCATGTACACCACGTCCACTGCACTTCCTTCGTCAATGTGTTCAGTCACATTATCGAAGAACTCAACCAGGCTCGTAAGGCATGACCTGCCCTTGACAAAACCATGCTGACTATTTCTGATCATGTGAAACCTCTCCAAATGCTCGTAAATCTTGTCCCTCAGAAGCCTCTCCATCAGCTTACCAACCACTGAGGTCAGACTGTCCGGTCGGTAATTTCCCGGGCTATCTCTGTTCCCTTTCTTGAAAATAGGAACTACATCCGCAATCCTCCAATCCTCCGGAACCTCTCCCGTCTCCATTGACGACGCAAAGATCATTGCCAGGGGCTCTGCAATCACTTCACTTCCCTCGCCTCCCACAGTATCCTGGGGTACATCCCATCTGGTCCCGGCGACTTATCTATCTTGATAGCATTCAAAAGTTCTAACACATCCTCCTCCTTAATATCCACATACTCAATCTTTTCCATCTGCTGCAAATCCATAGCAAAATCTCCCAGATCAGCTTCCACCGTGAATACTGAGGCAAAGTACTCATTAAGCACCTCTGCCATTTCTTCCGGTTCCACACAGACCTTTCCCCCTTCACCTTTTATAGGTCCTATCCCTTCTCTTCTCATCCTTTTACTTTTCACATATTTATAGAAGGCCTTGGGATTCTCCTTAATCTTACCCGCCAAGGCCTTCTCATGACCCCTTCTGGCTCTCCTAATTTCCCTTTTAAGCTCCTTTCTACAATCCTTATACTCCTCAAGATCCTTAACATCTCCTAGCTCCCTGAACCTTTTGTACACCTTCCTTTTCCTCCTGACTAGGTTCACCACAGCCTTCGTGCACCACAGTTCCCGCGACCTACCAAAACCCCCTTGTCTCATCGGAACGTTGTCATGCAGAGCTCCAGACAAACATTCCTTGAATATCCTCCACCTTCCTTCGGTACTTTTCCCTAAGAACGCCTCCTTCCAGTTTATTTACCCATGTCCTCTCGTAGTAACCATTCCAGCCCTGGGGAAAACCCTCTGACTATCCACTCGATCAATACCTCTCAACGTTTTATAAATCTCTATCAGGTCACCTCTCAACGTTCTTCTCTCCAGGGAGAAAAGACCGAGCTCCCTCAACCTATCTTCATAAGGCATGCCTCCCAATCCAGGCAACATCCTTGTAAATCTCCTCTGCACCCTCTCAATAGCTTCCACATCCTTCCTGTAGTGAGGCGACCAGAACTGCGCACAGTACTCCAAGTGGGGTCTGACAAGGGTCTTATAAAGTTGCAGCATTACCTCCCGTCTCCTAAACTCAATCCCTCGATTAATGAAGGCCAGTACACCATATGCCTTCTTGACCACATCCTCCACCTGCGAGGCCGATTTAAGAGTCCTGTGGACCCGGACCCCAAGATCCTTCTGCTCTTTAACACTACTAAGACTCCTACCCTTGATAGTGTACTCGTTCATCCCATTGGTCCCTGCCAAAATGGACGACTACACATTTATCTGCGTTGAAGTCCATCTGCCACTTCTCCGCCCAGTCTTGCATCCTATCTATGTCCCGCTGCAACTTCTGACATCCCTCCAGACCATCCATAACACCACCAACCTTCTTAGTCTGTGAACTTACTAACCCATCCCTCCACTTCCTCATCCAGGTCATTTATGAAAATGACAAACAGCAAGGGTCCTAGAACAGATCCCTGGGGCACTCCACTGGTGACTGACCTCCATTCAGAAAAAGACCCATCCACAACCACTCTCTGCCTTCTGCAGGCAAGCCAGTTCTGGATCCACAAGACCAAAGCCCCTTGGATCCCATGCCCTCTCACCTTCTCAAGAAGTCTTGCATGGGGGACCTTATCAAATGCCTTGCTGAAGTCCATGTAAACCACATCCACCGCTCTTCCTTCGTCAATGTATTCAGTCACATTGTCAAAGAACTCAACTAGGCTCGTAAGGCACGACCTGCCCTTGACAAAGCCGTGCTGACTATTCCTGATCATTCTAAACTTCTCCAAATGCTCATAAATCTTGTCCCTCAGAATCCTCTCCATCAACTTACCAACCACTGAGGTCAGACTCACCAGTCGGTAATTTCCCGGGCTATCCCTGTTCCCTTTCTTGAAAATAGGAACCACATCTGCAATCCTCCCAATCCTCTGGAACCTCTCCCGTCTCCATCGACGATGCAAAGATCATCGCCAGGGGCTCTGCAATCACTTCCCTCCCCTCCCACAGTAACCTGTGGTACATCCCATCTGGTCCTGGCGACTTGTCTATTTTGATAGAATTTAAAAGTTCCAACACATCCTCTTCCTTAACATCCACATACTCAATCTTTTCAGACTGCCGCAAACCTGTAGTACAACCTCCCAGATCACTTTCCACCGTGAATACCGAGGCAAAGTACTCATTAAGCACCTCTGCCATTTCTTCTGGTTCCACACAGACCTTTCCCCCTTCACCTTTTATAGGTCCTGTCCCTTCACTTCTCATCCTTTTACTCTTCACATATTTATAGAAGGCCTTGGGATTCTCCTTAATCTTACCCGCCAAGGCCTTCTCATGTCCCCTTCTGGCTCTCCTAATTTCCTTTATAAGCTCCTTTCTACAAGCCTTATACTCCTCTAGATCCTTAACATCTCCTAGCTCTCTGAACCTTTTATACACCTTTCTTTTCTTCCTGACTAGGTTCACCACAACCTTCGTGCACCACGGCTCCCGCGACCTACCAAAACCTCCCTGTCTCATCGGAATGTTATCGTGCAGAGCTCCAGACAAACATTCCTTGAATATTCGCCATCTTCGTTCAGTACTTTTCCCCAAGAACACCTCCTTCCATTTTATTTGCCCAATTAACTGCCTGATGTCTTCATATTTCCCCTTACTCCAGACAAACACCTTCCTAGCCTGCCTGATCCTATCTCTTTCCAATGCTATTGTGAAGGAGATAGAATTATGATCTCCATCCCCGAGATGCTCTCCTACCGAGAGATCCGTCACCTGTCCTGGTTCATTAGCCAGCACCAGGTCAAGTACAGCCTCTCCTCTCGTAGGCTTATCCACGTACTGTGTCAGGAAACCCTCCTGAACACACCTAACAAACTCCTCCCCATCCAAACCCCTTACCCTAGGGATATTCCAGTCGATGTTTGGGAAATTAAAGTCTCCCATCACGACAACTCTGTTATTAATACATCTCTCTCGGATCTGTTTCCCTATCTGCACCTCAACTTCCCTGTCACTATTGGGCGGCCTATAGAAAACACCCAGCAAAGTTTTCGACCCTTTGCTGTTCGTAACTTCCACCCACAGAGACTCTATAGATAGTCCCTCCACGGCATCCTCCTTCTCTGCAGCCATGACACTGTCCCTGACCAACAGTGCCACTCCACCACCTCTTTTGCCCCCAACCCTGTCCTTCCTGAAGCATCTGAATCCTGGCACCTGAAGTACCCAGTCCTGTCCCTGAGACATCCAAGTCTCCGTAATGGCCACCACATCACATTCCCAAGCAGCAATCCACACCCTAAGCTCATCTCTTTGTTCACTACACTCCTGGCGTTAAAATAGACACACCTCTGACCCTCGGTCTGGGCATTTCTCTTCTCCATCACCCGTCTAACCTCCCTCTCATACTGTCTACAGTACTTCCCTACCCGGGAGCTAACCTCCTTGGTCTCAGTCTCCTGATCTCGATTCCCTCCCCCCAACCTTTCTAGTTTAAAGTCCCCCCAGTAGCCCTAGCCAACTTTCCTGCCAAGATATTAGTCCCCCTGGGATTTAAGTGCCACCCGTCTTTACTGTACAGGTCACACCTGCCCCTAAAGAGGTCCCAATGATCCAGGAACCGGAATCCCTGCCCCCTGCTCCAGTCCCTCAGCCACGCATTCACCCTCCACCTCATTCCATTCCTGCTCTCACTCTCCCGCGGCGCAGGCAGCAATCCTGAGATTACTACCTTCGCGTTCCTCTTTCTCAGCTGTCTACCTAATTCCCTATAATCCCTTTTCATGACCCTAATTCTATGACCATAATTCTATCTCCTTCACAATTGCGTTGGAACGAGATAGGATCAGGCAGGCTAGGAAGGTGTTTGTCTGGGGTAAGGGGAGATACGAAGAAGTCAGGAAGTTACTTGGACAAATAAACTGGAAGGAGGCGTTCTTAGGGAAAAGTACCGAAGGAAGGTGGCAGATATTCAAGGAATGTGTGTCTGGAGCTCTGAATGACAACGTTCCGATGAGACGAGGGGGGTTTGGTGGGTCGAGGGAACCGTGGTGCACAAAGGATGTGTTGAACCTAGTCAGGAAGAAAAGGAAGGTGTACAAGAGGTTCAGGGAATTAGGAGATGTTAAAGATCTTGAGGAGTATAAGGACTGTAGGAGGGAACTTAAAAGGGAAATTAGGAGAGCCAGAAGGGGTCATGAGAAGACCTTGGCGAGTAAGATTAAGGAGAATCCCAAGGCCTTCTATAAATATGTGAAAGGTAAAAGGATAAGAAGAGAAGGGATAGGACCGATAAAAGGTGAGGGGGGAAAGGTTTGTGTGGAACCAGAAGAAATGGCGGAGGTGCTTAACGAGTACTTCGCCTCAGTATTCACAGTGGAAGCCGATCTGGGAGATTTTGTTATGGATTTGCAGCAGATGGAAAGGATTGAGTACGTGAATATTAAGGAGGAGGATGTGTTGGAACTTTTGAATTCTATCAAGGTAGATAAGTCGCCGGGACCAGATGGGATGTACCCCAGGATACTGTGGGAGGCGAGGGAAGAGATTGCAGAGCCCCTGGCGATGATCTTTGCGTCGTCAATGGAGACGGGAGAGGTTCCAGAGGATTGGAGGATTGCGGATGTAGTTCCTATTTTTAAGAAAGGGAACAGAGATAGCCCGGGAAATTACCGACCGGTGAGTCTGACCTCAGTGGTTGGTAAGCTGATGGAGAGGCTTCTGAGGGACAAGATTTACGAACATTTGGAGAGGTTTGACATGATCAGGAATAGTCAGCATGGATTTGTCAAGGGCAGGTCGTGCCTTACAAGCCTAGTTGAGTTCTTCGATAATGTGACTGAACACATTGACGAAGGAAGTGCCGTGGACGTAGTGTACATGGACTTCAGCAAGGCGTTTGATAAGGTCCCCCATGCAAGACTTCTTGAGAAGGTGAGAGGGCATGGGATCCAAGGGCCTTTGGCCTTGTGGATCCAGAACTGGCTTGCCTGCAGAAGGCAGAGAGTGGTTGTGGATGGGGCTTTTTCTGAATGGAGGTCAGTCACCAGCGGAGTGCCTCAAGGATCTGTTCTGGGACCCTTGTTGTTTGTCATTTTCATAAATGACCTGGATGAGGAAGTGGAGGGATGGGTAAGTAAGTTCGCTGATGACACGAAGGTCGGTGGTGTTGTGGATGATCTGGAAGGATGGCAAAAGTTGCAGCAGGACATAGATAGGATGCAGGACTGGGCGGAGAAGTGGCAGATGGACTTCAACGCGGATAAATGTGTTGTTGTCCATTTTGGCAGAACCAACGGGATGAACGAGTACACTATTAAGGGCAGAAGTCTGAGTAGTGTTGAGGAGCAGAAGGATCTTGGGGTCCGGGTCCACAGGACTCTTAAATCGGCCTCGCAGGTGGAGGAGGTGGTCAAGAAGGCGTATGGTGTACTGGCCTTCATTAATCGAGGGATTGAGTTTAGGAGTCGGGAGGTAATGCTGGAACTTTATAAGACCCTTGTCAGGCCTCATTTGGAGTATTGTGCGCAGTTCTGGTCGCCTCACTACAGGAAAGATGTAGAAGCTATTGAAAGGGTGCAGAGGAGATTTACAAGGATGTTGCCTGGATTGGGAGGCATGCCTTATGAAGTTAGGTTGAGGGAGCTGGGACTCTTTTCCCTGGAGAGACGAAGGTTGAGAGGCGACCTGATAGAAGTTTACAAAATGTTGAGAGGAATAGATAGGGTGGACTCTCAGAGGCTATTTCCCCGGTTTGAAATGGTCGCTACGAGAGGACACAGATTTAAGGTGCGGGGAGGGAGGTTCAGAAGTGATGTTAGGGGTAAGTTTTTCACTCAGAGGGTGGTGAGTGAATGGAATCGGCTGCCGTCAGTGGTGGTGGAGGCGAACTCGCTGGGGTCTTTTAAAAGACTTCTGGATGAGTATATGGGGTTTAATGAGATTGAGGGTTATAGATAGGTCTGTAGGTTGGTAGGTGATGTGGTCGGCGCAACTTGTGGGCCGAAGGGCCTGTTTGTGCTGTAGTGTTCTATGTTCTATGTTCTATGACCCCTTCCCTCTTCCTGCCTATGTCAGCAGTACCTATATAAACCACAACCTCCGGCTCCTCCCCCTCCCCTTTCAGGATGTCTGGGACGCGTCCAGAGACATCCCGGATCCCAGCTCCAGGGAGACAAACCACCATCCGCGACTCCCGTCTGTGTCCGCAAAAACGCCTGTCTGATCCCCTCACTATGGAGTCCCCTATTAACACTGCCTTGCTGCTCTCTTTTTTAGTTTTTTTGAAGTTCTGGGTCAGGCTCAGCTCCAGAGACCTGGCCACCGCTCCCTCCCCCAGGTGAGCTGTCCCCCCCAGCAGTACTCAGACAGGGGTACTTATTTTGAAGGGGGACATCCACCGGCGTGCTCTCCATCACGTGAGCTTTCCCCTTCCTAACCGTTACTCACTTGCCTTCCTCCCGTTGCCCCGGTGTGACCACTTGCCGGTAGCTCCTGTCAATTACCTCCTCATTCTCTCTAATGAGACGAAGGTCCTCGAGCTGCAGTTCCAGTTCCTTAACCTGGTCCCTTAGGGACTGCAGCTCCACACTCCCAGCACAGATATGGATGTCTGGGAGACCAGGAGCCTCCAGGACCTCCCACATATTGCATCGGCAACAACATACTGGCCTCACACTCATATTTGCCCTTTTTAGAAATACAGAGAAAAAAGTAATATAAAAAAAACTTATAAACTTACCTTGCCTCACCCTTTTTGCTTTGGTCCTCTGAGCCAAAGCCCTTCCAGCTCACACAAAAACAGAAACAAACTTACCTGTTCTCACTCAGAGCCCCTCTCTCTCTCTTTTGGTTAGAGGAGGGAGGTGTGGGATATTCTACCTGTGTAGACTATCGGGTTTCTTCAACTTTCCAATTTATGAGGGTCCAGAGGGAAAAAAAACTACTTCCCAATGACCACTTCCTGTCTCTGATTTAAAATTTAAAAAAAGCTTTAAAAAAAGAAACACAGTAACTTACTCACCAGTCTCTCCCTCTCTGATGTGCTCCCAAGGAACAATGAGTTAAGAAACAACAAGGGGCAAAAATCATTGGGTGAGGTAGACAACCACCAAACTGTTATGATAATGTTGGGAAAAGCATTAGACAGGAATCAGACACACACCTGTCAAAGGAACACCTGTGATTATGGACAACTTTAATCTGCATGTAGATTGGGAGAATCACATTAATCACAGTCCAATAGAGGAGAAATTGGTTGCAGGGTGACTGGGACTGGTAACTAAATATCCAGGAGTATCAGACATTTCAGAAGGATAGACAGGAGGGAGAAGGAGGGAGGGTAACTCTGTTAATTAAGGATAACATCAGGGCAGTAATGAGAGACAATATAGGGTCTAAGGAGCAAAATGTGGAATCAGTGTGGGTGGAGATAAGGAGTCGGAAGAGGAAAAAGTTGCTAGTGGGTGTGGTCTAAAGGCCCCCAAATAATAACTTCAAGGTGGGGCAGGCTATAAACAAACAAATAACAGATGTGTGTAAAAACAGAACGGCAATAATCATGGGGGATTTTAACCTCCATATTGATTGATCAACTCAAGTCAGACATGGTAGACTTGAGGAAGAGTTCTTTGAATGCTGTTGAACAGTATGTTACAGAACCTACAAGGGAGCAAGCTATCTTGGATCTGGTCCTGTGTAATGAGACAGGTAAAATTAATGATCTCTTTGTGAGGGATCCTCTTGGGATGAGTGATCACAACATGGTTGAATTTCTAATACAGATGGAGGCTGAGAAAGTAGGGTCCCAAACCAGTGTCCTCTGCTTGAACAAGGGGGGAGTACAATAGGATGAGGGTGGAATTGGCGAATGTAGACTGGGAACACAGACTGGTTGGTGGGTCAGCTGAGGAACAGTGGAGGATTTTTAAGGAGATTTTTCTCAGTACTCAGCAAAAATATATTCCAGTGATAAAGAAGGAATGTAAGAAAAGGGATAACCAGCCATGGATAACTAAGGAAATAAAGGAGAGTGTTAAATTAAAAACCAATGCATGCTGAGTGGCCAAAATTAATGAGGAACTAGAAGATTGGGAAAAACAGCAAAGAACGACTAAGAAAGCGATAAAGAAAGGAAAGATAGATTATTAAACTAAACTAGCACAAAATATAAAAACTGATAGTAAAAGCTTTTACAAATATATAAGAAGGAAAAGAGTGGCTAAAGTATATGTTGGTCCCTTAGAAGATGAGAAGGGGGATTTAATAATGGGAAAGAGGAAATGGCCGAGGCCTTAGACAAGATTTTTGTCTCGGTCTTCACAGCGGAGGACACAAATAGCTCACCGAAAATTGATGGTCATGAGACTGTAGGGGGTGAGGACCTTAAAACGATCACTATTACTAAAGAGATAGTGCTGGGTAGGCGAATGGGACTAAAGGTAGACAAGTCCCCGGGCCCGGATGGAATACATCCCAGGGTTCTGAAAGAAACGGCAGAAGCAATAGCAGATGTGTTAGTTGTAATTTATCAAAATTTGTTGGACTCTGGGGAGGTGCCAGCTGATTGGAAAACAGCTAATGTTACGCCACTGTTTTAAAAAGGAGATAGACAAAAGGCGGGTAACTGCAGGCCGGTTAGCTTAACGTGCGTAATTGGGAAAATGTTGGAATCTATCATTAAGAAAGAAATAGCAGGACACCTGGAAAAGAATGGTTCGATCAAGCAGACGCAGTATGGATTCTTGAAGGGAAGGTCGTGTTTGACTAATTTACTGGAATCTTATGAGGATATAATGAATGCGGTAGACAGAGGGGAACCGGTGGATGTGGTGTTTTTAGATTTCCAGAAGGCATTCGATAAGGTGCCTCACAAAAGGTTGCTGCAGAAGATTAGGGTGCACGGAGTTGGGGGTAAAGTGTTAGCGTGGATTGAAGATCGGCTATCTAACAGGAAGCAGAGAGTGGGAATAAATGGGTGCTTTTCTGGTTAGCAGTTGGTGACTAGTGGTGTAAGAACATAAGAACATAAGAAATAGGAGCAGGAGTCGGCCATCTAGCCCTTCGAGCCTGCCCCACCATTCAATAAGATCATGGCTGATCTGAAGTGGATCAGTTCCACTTTCCCGCTTTCTCCCCATAACCCTTAATTCCCTTGCCTATCAAAAACCTATCTACCCGTGTCTTAAATATATTTAGCGAGGTAGCCTCCACCACTTCAACGGGCAGAGAATTCCAGAGATTTACCACCCTTTGAGTGAAGAAGTTCCTCCTCAACTCCGTTCTAAACCGCCCCCCCCTTATCTTGAGGCTGTGTCCCCTAGTCCTACTGTCCTTTCTGAGCAGGAAGAATCTCTCTACCTCTATCCTATCCATCCTTTTCATTATCTTGTACGTCTCTATATGATCCCCCCTCATCCTTCTAAACTCCAACGAGTACAGACCCAGTCTATTTAGTCTCTCTTCATAGTCCAACCCCCTCATCTCCGGTATCAGCCTAGTGAACCTCCTCTGCACTCCCTCCAAGGCCAATATATCCTTGCGTAAGTACGGCGACCAAAACTGCACACAGTACTCCAGCTGCGGCCTCACCAGTGCCCTGTACAGTTGCAACAAAACCTCCCTGCTTTTATATTCTATCCCCCTCGCTATAAAGGCCAGCATCCCATTCGCCTTCTTGATCACCTGCTGCACCTGCAGACTGGGTTTTTGCAACTCATGCACAAGGACCCCCAGGTCCCTCTGCGTGCCGCAGGGATCGGTGTTGGGGCCTCAACTGTTTACCATATACATAGATGATCTGGAGGAGGGGGCTGAGTGTAGGGTAACAAAATTTGCGGATGACACAAAGATAAGTGGGAAAGCAAATTGCATGGAGGATGCGGAAAGTCTGCAGAGGGATCTGGATAGGCTGAGTGAGTGGGCGAGGATCTGGCAGATGGAGTATAATGTTTGCAAGTGTGAGGTTATCCACTTTGGAAGGAATAATAATAATAAAATGGACTATTATTTAAATGGTGAAAAATCACAACATGATACAGTGCAGAGGGACCTGGGGGTCCTTGTGCATGAATCGCAAAAACCCAGTCTGCAGGTGCAGCAGGTGATCAAGAAGGCGAATGGAATGTTGGCCTTTATAGCGAGGGGGATTGAATATAAAAGCAGGGAGGTTTTGCTGCAACTGTACAGGGCACTGGTGAGGCCGCAGCTGGAGTACTGTGTGCAGTTTTGGTCCCCTTATTTGTGAAAGGATATATTGGACTCGGAGGGAGTACAGAGAAGGTTCACCAGGCTGATACTGGAGATGAGGGGGTTAGCTTATGAGGAGAGATTGAGAAGATTGGGCCTGTACTTGTTGGAGTTTAGAAGGATGAGGGGTGATCTTATAGAGACATATAAGATAATGAAGGGGCTAGACAGGGTAGAAGCAGAGAGATTCTTTCCAATTAAAATGGAAACAAGAACTAGAGGACACAGCCTCAAAATAAGGGGGAGTCAATTTAGAACAGAGTTGAGGAGGAACTTCTTCTCCCAGAGGGTAGTGAATCTTTGGAATTCTCTGCCCATTGAAGCAGTGGAGGCTACCTCGTTAAATGTGTTTAAGTCACAAGTAGATAGATTTCTGATCAATAAGGGAATTAAGGGTTATGGAGCGAGAGCGGGAAAGTGGAACTGAACCACTATCAGATCAGCCATGACCTTATTGAATGGCGGGGCAGGCTCGAAGGGCTGGATGGCCTACTCCTGCTCCTATTTCTTATGGTCTTGTGTAAATTTCTGAGTGCGTACTGGATGGTTTTCTGAAGCAATACATTGAGGAATCAACAAGGGACCAGCACATTTTGGACTGGGTGTTGTGCAATGAGAAAGGATTAGTTGGCAATCTAGTTCTGAGAGAATCCTTGGGGACGAGTGACCATAATATGATAGAATTCTCTGTTAAAGTGGATAATGATGTTGTCGATTCTGAGACCAGGTCCTGAATCTCAGTAGAGGGAACTATGATGGTACGAGGCATGAATTGGCCATGATGGACTGGGAAACATTACTGAAAGGAAAGACAGTGGACAGGCAATGGCAGCATTTAAAGAACAAGTCGGTGAACTGCATACAACTTCCTATTGTCCTTATCCCATCCACCTCACACTCTGACCTCATCAGATCTCAAACTTCTCTCAGCTTTGATCAAAGATTATCAGCCTGAAACGTTAACTCTGTTTCTCTCTGCACGGCTGCTGCCAGACCTGCTGAGATTATCCAGCATTCCCTGTTTTTATTTCAGATTTTCAGTATCCACAGTATTTTGCTGCAGGGACATTGGATAGATTAATGATGGAATGGTGTGGAAAGCAGCAGGACTCATCCATTCAGCTGAGCTTCACTTTAATGTGACTGGATGAGTGTCTTGGCAAATTCCAGAACCGGAGCTGTAGATAACGCTTTAAAATATTTGGGATGAGGATGGGCAATTGAGGGATACTGGGGCCGGATTCAGAAAAGGATACAATGAACTAAATATCAAGGGAAATGACAAGGTGCTAGCGCAGAGCTGAGTTTGGGGTTAAATTAAGCAGAATGGATCAGAAGGAGCTGGTGGGAATAAGGAAGGAAATGAAACATCCGCAGCTGCGGTGAGTCTGGAAAATCAGGATAAAGTCAAAACTGAAAGCAGTAGCTCTGAACAGAATATCACACCACGTTTAATGAAGTAATAATTCAGCTTCTAATGGGATTTACTGGTCACTGCAGAGACATGGTTGCTAAGTGACCAAGGTCAGGAACCAAATGTTGCAAAATATTCAACCTTTAGAAGAGCTTTGTAGAATGAACAAGAGTGAGAGCATGAATTAGAACCCAAAGGAGAGAGAGAGAGAAGAGAGAAAACTCCAAAAACAAGGAAATCAAATCTGCCTGGCTGGAACTAAGAAGCAGTGAGAGATAAGAAATATTAGCACAGGTTCCTGTTCACTCTGCAAACAGTCATTATAATGTAGGGAAGAATATAAATCAGGAAACTGGAGGCATGTTTAACAAGCATAGAGGACATGAATTTTCTAATCAAACAGGCGAATAACATTAGCAGTAATAATGTGGACGACACATTAATGGAATGTAAACACGGGCTGGAATTTTCCAGCTCTTCATTCATTGGAATCGTCCAGTCCCACCGAGGTGAGCAGAGATTTCAATGATTTGCTGGTCTCACCAATGGGGTGAAGGAGGGTGTGAGAAAACTCTGTTTTCCTGGTGTGCCCTGTTAGCGAGGAATTGTGGGACAGAAAGCCTGACATCCTCAGTGGGAAACACGTTAGAATCTAACGTCAGGGAAAGAATGAAAATCCAAACTGGGCTGGATCCGGGGACACCGAGTCCAGGGCTGGATCTGGGGACACTGCATCCAACAAGTAACGAAATTTGCTGATGACACGAAGATGAGTGGAAAAGCAAACTGCGTGGAGGGTGTGGAAAGTCTGCAGAGGGATCTGGATAGGCTGAGCGAGTGGGTGAGGACCTGGCAGATGGAGTACAATGTTAGCAAGTGTGAGGTTATCCACTTTGGCAGAAATAATAGTAGGAGGGATTATTATTTAAAAGGCGAAAAGCTGCAGCATGCTACGGTGCAGAGGGACCTGGGGGTCCTTGTGCATCAGTCGCTAAAACCCAGTCTGCAGGTGCAGCAGGTGGTCAGGAAGGCGAATGGGATGCTGGCCTTCATCGCGAGGGGGATTGAATATAAAAGTAGGGAGGTCTTGCTGCAGCTGTATAGGGCATTGGTGAGGCCGCAGCTGGAGTACTGTGTGCAGTTTTGGTCGCTGCACTTGCGCAAGGATATTTTGGCCTTGGAGGGAGTGCAGAGGAGGTTTACTAGGCTGATACCGGAGATGAGGGGGTTGGACTATGAAGAGAGACTAAATAGACTGGGTCTGTACTCATTGGAGTTTAGAAGGATGGGGGGGGATCTTATAGAGACATTTAAGATAATGAAAGGGATGGATAGGATAGAGGTAGAGAGATTCTTCCCGCTTAGAAAGGATAGCAGGACTAGAGGGCACAGCCTCAAGATAAGGGGGGGGGGGGGGCAGTTTAGAATGGAGTTGAGGAGGAACTTCTTCACTCAAAGGGTGGTGAATCTCTGGAATTCTCTGCCTGTTGGAGTGGTGGAGGCTGCCTCGCTAAATATATTTAAGTCACGGGTAGATAGGTTTTTGGTAGGCAAGGGAATTAAGGGTTATGGGGTGAAAGCGGGAAAGTGGAACTGATCCACTTCAGATCAGCCATGATCTTATTGAATGGCGGGGCAGGCTCGAAGGGCTAGATGGCCGACTCCTGCTCCTATTTCTTATTTCTTATGTTCTTATGTTCTTATGTCCAGGGCTGGATCCAGGGACACTGCATCCACTGGCCAGGAGGCTCAATAATAATGGGTCACATTCTCAGCACACAGGGTGGCCATTTAGGAATGAGATGAGGGGGAGTTTATTTTCTCAGGGAGTGATGAATCTGTGGAGGTCAAATCACTGAATATATTTAATAAAGAAATAGGGAGAGCTTCTCTTCCTATTGTCAATGTTTCGATGAGAATTGGGCATTAAAAAATCACAACGTGATAAAGTCAGCGTGGATTTGTGAAAGCGAAATTCTTTCACAAAAGAAGGATATACCAGTGATTAGGAACGACTGTCGAAAAAGAGATAATCAGCCAGGGGTATCGAAGGAAATAAAGGAGGCGATCAAATTGAAAGAAAATGCATAAAAGGTGGCAAAGATTAGTGGGAGCCTAGACGATTGGGAAATCTTTAAAGGTCATAGAGTCATCAAGGTTTACAGCATGGAAACAGGCCCTTCGGCCCAAATTGTCCATGCTGCCCTTTTTTGAAACCCATAAATTAATCCCAATTGCCCACATTTAACCCATATCCCTCTATACCCATCCTACCTATAGAACATAAAACACTACAGCACAAACAGGCCCTTCGGCCCACAAGTTGTGCCGATCACATCTATAACTACCAAGCCATAGAACTATCTGTAACTCCCAATCCCATTAAATCCCATGTACTCATCCAGAAGTCTTTTAAAAGACCCCAGCGAGTTCGCCTCTACCACCACCGACGGCAGCCGATTCCACTCACTCACCGCCCTCTGAGTGAAAAACTTACCCCTAACATCTCCTCTGTACCTGCTCCCCAGCACCTTAAACCTGTGTCCTCTCGTAGCGACCATTTCAGCCCTGGGAAATAGCCTCCGAGAATCCACCCTATCTATTCCTCTCAACATTTTATAAACTTCTATCAGGTTGCCTCTCAACCTTCGTCTCTCCAGGGAGAAGAGACCTAGCTCCCTCAACCTATCTTCATAAGGCATGCCTCCCAATCCAGGTAACATCCTTGTATGTAAATATCTAAATGCTTTTTAAAGGACAGAATTGTACCCGCCTCTACTACTACCTCTGGCAGCTTGTTCCCGACACTCACCACCCTCTGTGTGAAAAAATTGTCCCTCTGGACACTTCTGTATCTCTCCCCTCTCACCTTAAACCTATGCCCTCTAGTTTTAGACTCCCCTACCTTTGGGAAAAGATATTGACTATCTCGCTGATCTGTGCCCTTCATTATTTTATAGACCTCTATAAGGTCACCCCTCAGCCTCCTACGCTCCAGAGAAAAAAGTCCCAGTCTATTCAGCCTCTCCTTATAAGTCAACCACCAAGCCCCAGTAGCATCCTAGTAAATCTTTTCTGCACTCTTTCTAGTTTAATAATATCCTTTGTGGATGGGTCTTTTTCTGAATGGAGGTCGGTCACCAGTGGAGTGCCCCAGGGATCTGTTCTAGGACCCTTGCTGTTTGTCATTTTCATAAATGACCTGGATGAGGAAGTGGAGGGATGGGTAAGTAAGTTCGCTGATGACACGAAGGTCGGTGGTGTTGTGGATGGTCTGGAAGGATGTCAAAAGTTGCAGCAGGACATAAATAGGATGCAGGGCTGGGCGGAGAAGTGGCAGATGGACTTCAACGCGGAGAAATGCGTAGTCGTCCATTTTGGCAGGACCAGTGGGATAAACGAGTACACTATCAAGGGCAGGAGTCTTAGTAGTGTTAAAGAGCAGAAGGATCTTGGGGTCCGGGTCCACAGGACTCTTAAATCGGCCTCGCAGGTGGAGGAGGTGGTCAAGAAGGCGTATGGTGTACTGGCCTTCATTAATCGAGGGATTGAGTTTAGGAGTCGGGAGGTAATGCTGCAACTTTATAAGACCCTTGTCAGGCCTCATTTGGAGTACTGTGCGCAGTTCTGGTCGCCTCACTATAGGAAAGACGTAGAAGCTATTGAAAGGGTACAGAGGAGATTTACAAGGATGTTGCCTGGACTGGGAGGCATGCCTTATGAAGTTAGGTTGAGGGAACTGGGTCTCTTTTCCCTGGAGAGACGGAGGTTGAGAGGCGACCTGATAGAAGTTTATAAAATGTTGAGAGGAATAGATAGGGTGGATTCTCAGAGGCTATTTCCCCAGGTTGAAATGGTCGCTACGAGAGGACACAGATTGAAGGTGCGGGGAGGAAAGTACAGAAGTGATGTTAGGGGTAAGTTTTTCACTCAGAGGGTGGTGAGTGAATGGAATCGGCTGCCGTCAGTGGTGGTGGAGGCGAACTCGCTAGGGTCTTTTAAAAGACTTCTGGATGAGTATATGGGGTTTAATGGGATTGGGGGTTATAGATAGGTCTATAGATTGGTAGGTGTTGATGTGATCGGCGCAACTCGTGGGCGAAAGGGCCTGTTTGTGCTGTAGTGTTCTATGTTCTATGTTCTATAATGGGGTGACCAGAACTGTACACGGTATTCCAAGTGTGGCCTTCCCAATGTCTTGTACAACTTCAACAAGACATCCCAACTCCTGTATTCAATGTTCTGATCGATGAAACCAATTTTCAAGGAGCTATGAACATGTACCCCGAGATCTTTTTGTTCTGTAACTCTCCCCAATGCCCTACCATTAACTGAGTAAGTCCTGCCCTGGTTCAATCTACCAAAATGCATCACATTGCATTTGTCTAAATTAAACTCCATCTGCCATTCGTCAGCCCACTGGCCCAATTGATCAAGATCCCGTTGCAATTGGAGATAACTTTCTTCACTGTCCACTATGCCACCAATCTTGGTGTCATCTGCAAACTTACTAACCATGCCTCCAATATTCTCATCCAAATCATTAATAGAAATGACAAATAACAGTGGGCCCAGCACTGATCCCTGAGGCACACCGCTGGTCACAGGCCTCCAGTTTGAAAAACAACTCTCTACAACCACCCTCTGGCTTCTGACAAGAAGCCAATTTTGTATCCATTTAGATACCTCACCCTGGATCTCATGAGATTTAACCTTAAGCAACAACTTACCATGCAATATTTTGTCAAATGCCTGCTAAAGTCCATGTAGGCAACATCAACTGTACTGCCCTCATGTACCTTCTTTGTTACCCTTTCAAAAAACTCTATTAAATTTGTGAGACATGATTTTCCACTCACAAAGCCATGCTGCGTGTCCCTAATCAGTCCTTGCATCTCTAAATGCCTGTAGATGCTGCACCTCAAAATATCATCCCATAATTTACCCACCACAGATGTGAGGCTCACTGGCCTGTAGCTCCCAGGCTTTTGGAAAATTTTGGAACGTTTGGAATGTTTCCACATTTGGAATATTGTGTGCAGTTCTGGTCACCTCACTATAAGAAGGATGTGGAAGCATTGGAGAGAGTGCAGAGGAGATTTACCAGGATGCTGCCTGGTTTGGAGGGTAGATCTTATGAGGAAAGGTTGAGGGAGCTGGGGCTTTTCTCTTTAGAGTGGAGGAGGATGAGAGGCGACTTAATAGAGGTTTATAAGATGATGAGGAGGATAGATAGAGTGGACATGCAGAGACTATTTCCTCGGGTGGATGTAGCTGTTACGAGGGGGCATAACTATAAGGTTGATGGTGGGAGATATAGGAGGGATGTCTGAGGTAGATTCTTCACTCAAAGAGTGGTTGGGGTGTGGAATGCACTGCCTGCTGTGATAGTGGAGTCGGACACTTTAGGAACTTTCAAGTGGTTATTGGATAGGCACATGGAGCACACCAGAATGATTATTGGTCCCTTAGAAGATGAGAAGGGGGATTTAATAATGGGAAATGAGGAAATAGCCGAGGCCTTAAACAAGTTTTTTGTCTCGGTCTTCACGGTAAAGGACACAAATAGCTTACCGAAAATTGATGGTCACGGGACTGTAGGGGGTGAGGTCCTTAAAACGATCACTACTACTCAAGAATAATGCTTGGTAGGCTAATGGGACTAAAGGCAGACAAGTCCCCGGGCTCGGATGGAATGATCCCAGGTTCTAAAAGAAACGGCAGAAGTAACTGGGGCGGCACGGTAGCACAGTGGTTAGCATTGCTGTTTCACAGCTCCAGTGACCCAGGTTCGATTCCCGGCTCAGGTCACTGTCTATGTGGAGTTTGCACATTCTCCTCGTAGCTGCGTGGGTTTTCTCCAGGTGCTCCGGTTTTCTCCCACGGTCCGAAGATGTACGGGTTAGGTTGATTGGTCATGCTAAATTGACCACAGATGCTTAGGTTAGAGAGGATTAGTGAGTAAAATATGTACGGTTTGGGGGTAGGGCCCGGATAGGATTATGGTTGGTGCAGACTTGATGGGCAGAACGGCCTCTTTCTGTACTGTGGGGTTTCTACGTCTTTCTTTCTATGTCTAATACCAGATGTGTTCGTTGAAATTTACCAAACTAGAGGTGAGGCTATATTGGATTTGTTGCTGGGAAATGAGCCAGACCAGGTGCTAGACTTGGAAGTTGGTGTGCATTTTGGTGATAGTGACCACAATTCGGTTACGTTCACCTTAGTGATGGAAAGGGATAGGCATGAACCTCGGGGCAGTAGTTTTAGCTGGGGGAAGGGTAATTATGAGGCCATTAGGAGAGAATTAGGAAGCATAGGTTGGACTAGGAGACTACAGGGACTGGGAACGTCCGAAATGTGGAGTTTTTTCAAGGAGCAGCTACTGCGAGTCCGTGATAGGTATGTCCCTGTCAGGCAAGGAGGAATTGGTAGGGCTAGGGAACCGTGGTGCACCAAAAAAGTTGATTCATTGGTTAAAAGGAAAAAGGAGGCTTATGTTCGGATGAGACGTGAGGGCTCGGGTAGTGCACTAGAAAACTTTAGATTGGCTAGGAGGGAGTTGAAGAGTGAGCTAAGAAGGGCTAAAAGAGGACATGAAAAGGCTTTGGCTGATAGGATTAAGGAGAATCCTAAGGCGTTCTATAGATATGTCAAGAACAGAAGGTTGGTTAGGGCAAGATTAGGGCCAGTTATAGACAGCAGAGGGAAGTTATGTGTGGAACCGGAGGAGATTGGAGAGGCATTGAACCAATATTTCTCTTCGGTGTTCACGCAGGGGGACATGGGTATAGCTGAGGAGGACATTGGGTTGCAGGGGAGTAGAATTGACAGTGTTACAGTTGATAAGGAGGATGTGCTAGATATTCTGGAGGGTCTGAAAATAGATAAGTCCCCTGGTCCGGATGGGATTTACCCCAGGATTCTCTGGGAGGCAAGAGAAGTGATTGCAGAGCCTCTGGCTCTGATCTTCAGGTCGTCGTTGGCCTCTGGTATAGTACCGGAAGATTGGAGGTTAGCGAATGTTGTCCCATTGTTTAAGAAGGGGAACAGAGACTTCCCTGGGAATTATAGACCGGTGAGTCTCACTTCTGTTGTGGGCAAGGTTTTAGAAAAAATTATTAGGGATAGGATTTATAGTTATTTGGAGAGTAATGAATTGATTGGAGATAGTCAGCATGGTTTTGTGGCGGGTAGGTTGTGCCTTACTAACCTTATTGAGTTTTTTGAGAAAGTAACCAAAGAGGTGGATGGGGGTAAGGCAGTGGACGTGGTGTATATGGATTTTAGTAAGGCGTTTGATAAGGTTCACCATGGTAGGCTTCTGCAGAAAATGCAGATGTATGGGATTGAGGGAGATCTAGGGAATTGGATCAGGAATTGGCTAATGGATAGGAGACAGAGGGTGGTGGTTGATGGTAAATATTCATCATGGAGTTCGGTTACGAGTGGTGTGCCTCAGGGATCTGTTTTGGGGCCACTGCTGTTTGTAATTTTTATTAATGATCTGGATGAGGGTATAGTTGGGTGGATTAGTAAATTTGCTGATGACACCAAAGTCGGAGGTGTGGTAGATAGTGAGGAAGGGTGTCATAGTTAGACAGGTTGCAGAGCTGGGCCGAGAGGTGGCGGATGGAGTTTAATGCGGGGAAGTGTGAGGTAATTCACTTTGGTAGGAATAACAGATATGTTGAGTATAGGGCTAACGGGAGGACTTTGAATAGTGTGGATGAGCAGAGGGATCTAGGTGTATGTGTACATAGATCCCTGAAAGTTGGGAATCAAGTAGATAAGGTTGTTAAGAAGGCATACGGTGTCTTGGCGTTTATTGGTAGGGGGATTGAATTTAGGAGTCGCAGCGTCATGTTGCAACTGTACACAACTCTGGTGCGGCCGCACTTGGAGTACTGTGTGCAGTTCTGGTCCCCACATTACAGGAAGGATGTGGAGGCTTTGGAGAGGGTGCAGAGGAGGTTTACCAGGATGTTGCCTGGTATGGAGGGGAGGTCCTATGAGGAGAGGCTGAGGGATTTGGGGTTGTTTTCGCTGGAAAGAAGGCGGCTAAGAGGGGATCTTATTGAAACATATAAGATGATTAGAGGTTTAGATAGGATGGATAGTGATAGCCTTTTTCCTCGGATGGAGAAATCTAGCACGAGGGGGCATGGCTTTAAATTAAGGGGTGGTAGTTATAGGACGGATGTCAGGGGTAGGTTCTTTACCCAGAGGGTGGTGAGGGATTGGAATGCCCTGCCTGCAGCAGTTGTAAATGCGCCTAGTTTGGGGGCGTTTAAGAGATCCGTGGATAGGTTTATGGATGGAAAGGGTTTGGTTTAGGTTAGAGGGTCATTGTTTTTTAACTGATCGGTGCAACATCGTGGGCCAAAGGGCCTGTTCTGCGCTGTAATGTTCTATGTTCTATGTTCTAAAATTCTTTGGACTCTGGGGAGGTGCCAGCTGATTGGAAAACAGCTAATGTTACGCCACTGTTTAAGAAAGGAGATAGACAAAAGGTGGGTAACTACAGGCTGGTTAGCTTAACGGCTGTAGTTGGGAGAATGTTGGAATCTATCATTAAGGAAGAAATAGCAGGACACCTGGAAAAGAACAGTTCAATCAAGCAGACGCAGTATGGATTCTTGAAGGGAAAGTCGTGTTTGACTAATTTACTGGATTTTTATGAGGATGTAACGAGTGTGGTTGACAGAGGGGAACCAATGGATGTGGTGTTTTTAGATTTCCGGAAGGTGTTCGATAAGGTGCCTCACAAAAGGTTGCTGCAAAAGATTAAAGTACATGGAGCTGGGGGTAAAGTGTTAGCGTGGATTGAGGATTGGTTATCTAACAGGAAGCAGAGAGTGGGAATAAATGGGTGCTTTTCTGGTTGGCAGTTGGTGACTAGTGGAGTGCCGCAGGGATCGGTGCTGGGGCCTTTTTGCCATTTATATAGATGATCTGGAGGAGGGGGCTGAGTGTAGAGTAACAAAACTTGCTGATGACACGAAGATGAGTGGAAAAGCAAATTGCGTGGAGGGTGTGGAAAGTCTGCAGAGGGATCTGGATAGGCTGAGCAAGTGGGCGAGGACCTGGCAGATGGAGTATAATGTTGGCAAGTGTGAGGTTATCCACTTTGGATGGAATAATAGTAAAATGGACTATTCTTTAAATGGTGAAAAATCACAACATGATACGGTGCAGAGGGACCTGGGGGTCCTTGTGCACGAGTCACAAAAACCCAGTCTGCAGGTGCAGCAGGTGATCAGGAAGGCAAATGGGATGCTGGCCTTTATAGCAAGGGGGATTGAATATAAAAGCAGGGAGGTCTTGCTGTAACTGTGCAGGGTACTGGTGAGGCCGCAACTGGAGTACTGTGTGCAGTTTTGTTCCTCTTATTTGCAAAAGGATATATTGGCCTTGGAGAGAGTACAGAGAAGGTTCACTAGGCTGATACCAGAGATGAGGGGGTTAGCCTATGAGGAGACATTGAGTAGATTGGGCCTTTACTCGTTGGAGTTTAGAAGGCTGAGGGGGATTTCATAGAGACGTATAAGATAATGAAGGGGATGGATAGGGTAGAGGTAGAGAGATTCTTTCCACTTAGAAAGGAAACAAAAACTAGAGGGCACAGCCTCAAAATAAGGGAGGGGGGGCAGTTTAGAATAGAGTTGAGGAGGAACTTCTTCTCCCAGAGGGTGGTGAATCTTTGGAATTCTCTGCCCATTGAAGCAGTGGAGGCTACCTCGTTAAATGTGTTTAAGTCACAGATAGATAGATTTCTGATCGATAAGGGAATTAAGGGTTATGGGGAGCAGACGGGTAAGTGGAACTGAACCACTATCTGATCAGCCATGATCTCATTGAATGGCGAGGCAGGCTCAAGGGGTTAGATGGCCTACTCCTGCTCCTATTCCTTATGTTCTTATAGGGAGTCGGATAGCTTGATCTTGGGTTTGGACATAGCTCGGCACAATGTTGAGGGCCGAAGGGCCTGTACTGTGCTGTACTGTTCTATGTTCTACCTGGGTGTCCTTGTGCAGGAATCTCAAGGAGTTGGTTTGCAGATGCAGCAGGTAATTAAGAAGCAAATGGAATTTTGTCCTTCATTGCTCGAGGGATGGAGTTTAAAAACAGCGAGGTTATATTGCAGCTGTATAAGGTGCTGGTGAGGCCACACCTGGAGTACTGTGTACAGTTTTGGTCTCCTTACTTGAGAAAGGATATACTGGCACTGGAGGGGGTGCAGAGGAGATTCACTGGGTTGATTCTGGAGTTGAGGGGGTTGGATTATGAGGAGAGACTGAGTAGACTGGGTCTATACTCATTGGAATTCAGAAGAATGAGGGGAGATCTTATAGAAACATATAAGATTATGAAGGGAATAGATAAGATAGAAGCAGGGAAGTTGTTTCCACTGGCGGGTGAAACTAGAACTAGGGGCATAGCCTCAAAATAAGGGGAAGCAGATTTAGGACTGAGTTGAGGAGGAACTTCTTCACACAAAGGGTTGTGAACCTGTGGAATTCCCTGCCCAGTGAAGCAGTTGAGGCTCCCGCATTGAATGTTTTTAAGGTAAGGATAGATAAACGTTTGAACAGTAAAGGAATTAAGGGTTATGGTGAGCAGGCGGGTAAGTGGAGCTGAGTCCACAAAAAGATCAGCCATGATCTTATTGAATGGTGGGGCAGGATCGAGGGGCCAGACGGCCGATTCCTGCTCCTAGTTCTTATAGTCATAGTTAACAGTTTTCTAGATCAGTAACTCGTGGAACCAGCCAGGGGACAGATTATTTTACATCTCGTGTTGTGCAAGGAGGAACTGTTAATTAAACAACCTTGTAGAAAAAAGCATTTGCAGGAAGAGCAATCAGAATATATTCAAATATATTTGGTTTGTAAATGATTTAACGACACTTGAAACTCGACTCTAAAATCTAAACAAAGCTGCACAGGTCTGAGCAATGAGTTGGCTCAGATCGACTGGGAATCTACATCATCAGATAGGACACGTGAAGGAGAGGGTGAGGTTGTGATTTTTTCATTGGATTGTCCAGGGTAAATATCCTGTTCGAACGCCACCTCAATCAAATCTCCAGTCTGAAAAAGAGTCATCCAGATTTGAAACATTCACTCAGTTCCCTGTCTACAGATGCTATCAAACAGCACATTGGTTAGCATTGAGGCCTCACAGTGCCATGGACTTGGATTCGATTCCTGGCTTGGTTCTCCGTCCGTGTGGAGTTTGCACATTCTCCCTGTGTCTGCGTGAGTTACCTCCGGGTGCTCCGGTTTCCTCCCACACTCCAAAGATGTTTGGATCAAGGTAGAACATACAGGGTAAATGGTAGGACACTGAAGAGTGCAGGAGAACAGAGGGATCTGGGAATACAGATACATAATTCCCTAAAAGTGACATCACAGGTAGATAGGGTCGTAAAGAGTGCTTTTGGTACATTGGCCTTTATAAATCAAAGTATTGAGTATAAGAGTTGGAATGTTATGGTGAGGTTGTATAAGACATTGGTGAGGCTGAATTTAGAGTATTGTGTACAGTTTTAGTCACCTAGTTACAGGAAGGATGTAAATAAGGTTGGAAGAGTGCAGAGAAGGTTCACAAGGATGTTGCCTGGACTTGAGAAGCTGAGTTACAGAGAGAGATTGAATAGATTAGGACTTTATTCCCTGGAGTGTAGAAGAATGAGGGGAGATTTGATAGAGGTGTATAAGATTTTGATGGGTATAGATAGAGTGAATGCAAGCAGGCTTTTTCCACTGAGGCTAGGGGAGAAAAAAACCAGAGGACATGGGTTAAGGGTGAAAGGAGAAAAGTTTAAAGGGAATATTAGGGGGGGATTCTTCACACAGAGAGTGGTGGGAGTGTGGAATGAGCTGCCGGATAAAGTGGTAAATGCGGGGTCACTTTTAACATTTAATTCCATCCACAATTTACCAGCTGATCAGTGTCAGTCTGTGGCTTCAGATTATCCTCCTCACGATCAACAACACCAACTTTCATGTCATCTGCAAATTTCCTAATTATATCTTCCACATTCGCATCCGAGTCATAATCGCTGATAGTATGGAACATAGAAAAACTACAGCACAAACAGGCCCTTCAGCCCACAAGTTGCACCAAACATGTCCCTACCTACTAGGCTTACCTATAAGCCTCAATCTTACTAAGTTCCATGTACTTATCCAAAAGTCTCTTATAAGACCCCATCGAGTTCGCCTCCACCACCACCACTGGCAGTCGATTCCACTCACCCACCACCCTCTGAGTGAAAAACTTACCCTTGACATCTCCTCTGTACCTGCTCCCCAGCACCTTAAACCTGTGTCCTCTCGTAGCGACCATTTCAGCCCTGGGAAATAGCCTCCGAGAATCCACCCTATCTATACCTCTCAACATTTTATAAACCTCTATCAGGTCGCCTCTCATCCTTCGTCTCTCCAGGGAGAAGAGTCCCAGCTCCCTCAACCTATCCTCATAAGGCATGCCTCCCAATCCAGGCAACATCCTTGTAAATCTCCTCTGCACCCTCTCAATAGCTTCCACATCCTTCCTGTAGTGAGGCGACCAGAACTGAGCACAGTACTCCAAGTGGGGTCTGACCAGGGTCTAATAAAGCTGCAGCATTATCTCCCGACTCCTGAACTCAATCCCTCGATTGATGAAGGCCAGTACACCATACGCCTTCTTAACCACAGCCTCTACCTGCGAGGCTGCTTTGAGCGTCCTCTGAACCTGGACCCCAAAATCCTTCTGATCTTCCACACTGCCAAGAGTCTTACCCTTAATATTAGATTCTACCATCCAATTTGACCTGCCAAAATGAATCACCACACACTTAACTGGGTTGAAGCCCATCTGTCGCTTCTCCGCCCAGTCTTGCATCCTATCAATGTCACGCTGCAACTTCTGACATCCCTCCAGACTATCCACAACACCACCAACCTTTATGTCATCAGCACGTTTACCAACCCATCCCTCCACTTCCTCATCCAGGTCATTTATGAAAATGACAAACAGCAAGGGTCCTAGAACAGATCCCTGGGGCACTCCACTGGTGACCGACCTCCATGCAGAAAAAGGCCCATCCACAACCACTCTTTGCCTTCTGTGGACAAGCCAGTTCTGAATCCACAAAGCAATGTCCCCTTGGATCCCATGCCCTCTCACTTTCTCAATAAGCCTTTCATGGGGCACGTTATCAAACGCCTTGCTGAAGTCCATATAAACCACATCTACTGCTCTTCCTTCATCAATGTGTTTAGTCACATCTTCAAAAAACTCAACCAGCCTTGTAAGGCATGATCTGCCTTTGACAAAGCCGTGCTGACTATTCTTGATCATATTATACCTCTCCAAATGTTCATAAATTCTGTCTCTCAGAATTGTCTCCATCAACTTACCAACCACTGAGTTTAGACTCTCCGGTTGATAATTTCCTGGGCTATCTCTACTCCCTTTCTTGAATAAAGGAACCACATCCGCAATCCTCCAATCCTCCGGAACCTCTCCTGTCTCCATCGACGATGCAAAGATCATCGCCAGAGGCTCTGCAATCTCTTCCCTCACCTCCCACAGTAACCTGGGGTACATCTCATTTATAATATAACCCTGTTCATCTCACACCTGGCTGATTTGCCTGAGCATCTGCTCATACATGTACTGAGGGAGTGCCGCACTGTCAGAGGGTCAGTACTGAGGGAGTGCCGCACTGTGAGAGGGTCAGTACTGAGGGAGTGCCACACTGTGAGAGGGTCAGTGCTGAGGGAGTGCCGCACTGTGAGAGGGTCAGTGCTGAGGGAGTGCCGCACTGTCAGAGGGTCAGTGCTGAGGGAGCGCCGCACTGTCAGAGGGTCAGTGCTGAGGGAGTGCCGCACTGTCAGAGGGTCAGTGCTGAGGGAGTGCCGCGCTGTCAGAGGGTCAGTGCTGAGGGAGCGCCGCACTGTCAGAGGGTCAGTGCTGAGGGAGTGCCGCACTGTCAGAGGGTCAGTACTGAGGGAGTGCCGCACTGTCAGTATTAAGGGAATTCTCCTCAGTGTTTCACTGACATTTTTAAGCTCAGTGTTATTGTTTTAAATTTGGATCTGTTTTCTGATGATGAGAATACTGTGGACTGAGTTCCGTATTGCTGCAGCCTCAGAGTGACAGGTGTTAAATGAATATTATTAATGAATTATTTATGGAGTGTACAGACTGAAACCTGGACTCTAAGAATAACCTGATATTTGGATTTTTAATTGGTGGTAAGTGCTGAGTTTTTGCTCTGAGCAACATCGCTGCTGTGTTGGAATGTTCCAATGCTGATGATCCGACAGGTACTTGGGGATAATTCCAATCTGGGAGATTGCACTAAACGTCAGTCTGCAGCCAGAGATTCAGAGTGATTCCGGTCGGTGTGGGGGTGATTGTCACTTTCACCACCCCCACGTCACACTCGCTAGTCTGGAATATTGTATTCGGCCCATCGTGTCTGTGTTGGATCTTTGAGCTGATCCATTCAGACCCACTTCCCTGCTCTTCCACAAAATCTGTGAATTGTTCTTTTTCAGCTACTTACCAAGTTCCCTTTTGAAAATTATTATTGAATCTGATTCCTATCAAGCAGCACATTCCAGATCACAGGAACTCGCTGGGTCGTATTGTATGAGCTTCCCTGTGTGCAGCGAGACTGGAAATGGGAGAGTTACTGATGTGTTTTTGGGCAGATTTGGGGCCAGTATTATTCACTCTGTCTCTGAAATTTTGGGTGAGTCAGTGAGTGGGGCTTAACCCCCCCAGACTGCGAGCAATTCCGACCCAAGCCCCAAACTGCGCATGTGCCGGCAAACCAAAGAATAAACCAATTCTCCTGGAAGAACCCCCCTCCCCCCCACCGCCTCCATGGCAGATACAGCCTCCCCCTACCCCTCTCCCATCAGCACCTGCCCAACATTACTGACCTGCTTAACCCCCACCCCCACTGCACCCACTAGGATAAAAGTGAATGACCTCATCAGGGCAGCAAGGAGAGTTTAACCTCATCAAGCGTCTTTGCCCCAAGTGATCCCCAGATCCCCCCACCCACAGCACCCTGCATGCTTTCAACCTCTGACCCCCAACCACCTCCCCCCAAGACGATCACAGCTTTGCCCTCTGAGGGCCCCCCGATACCCTGCAGAGTTTGTGCCGTCAGGTTTTTCATGGTTCCTCCTGTCCCCTCAGGAGAAGAATGCCCAAAATCACCAGGAAAAGGTAAAGATGGGGGATGGTGACCCTGCCCTCTGAGTCGTCACCTCTTTTGAGGAGGGGCTGCAGGACCATGCGAGAGACGAGGGGATGTGGGCAATTAATGATCGCGTGATTGGGCTGGGGCACAGGAGTGGGCACCTGCCAATCCTCAACTCAATGTCAAGTGAGTCACGTGCAGCCCACATTCCTCGTCCTTCCTTGCGGATAACCTCGTGTCCTGTGCTGCAGGAAGGGAATCCGAGGCACTTGGGCCGTTTGGCATTGCGGCCCCCACCCCTGCACCCACCCATCCTGCCCCCGACTCAGAGCTCTTCTCAGAGGAAGCCGGTGAAGGGATGTCTGAGGCCGGGAACAGTTTTGCATCAGTTTTCACCTCACAGTTCATCGTCCCAGAGACTCTCACATCAGTGGGTCCAGTTAGTGCTTCCGGCTCATTCTCTGGTGAGCACGACACATCGGATAATCCCTCGGAACGTCCGAGGGATCTGGTATGTGGGGATCTGGAGGATAGCAAATGTTGTCCCCTTGTTCAAGAAGGGGAGTAGAGACCATCCTGGGAATTATAGACCAGTGAGCCTTACTTCTGTTGTGGGCAAAGTTTTGGAAAGGATTATAAGGGATAGGATTTATAATCATCTAGAAAGAAATAAATTGATTAGGGATAGTCAACACGGTTTTGTGAAGGGTAGGTCGTGCCTCACAAACCTTATCGAATTTTTTGAAAAGGTGACCAAAGAGTGGATAAGGGTAAGGCAGTTGACGTGGTGTATATGGATTTCAGCAAAGCGTTTGATAAGGTTCCCCATGGTAGGCTACTGCAGAAAATGCAGATGCATGGGATTGAGGGTGATTTAGCAGTTTGGATCAGGAATTGGCGAGCTGATAGAAGACAGAGGGTGGTGGTTGATGGGAAATATTCAACCTGGAGTTCAGTTACAAGTGGTGTACCTCAAGGAGCTGTTTTGGGGCCACTGCTGTTTGTCATTTTTATAAATGACCTTGATGAGGGTGTAGAAGGATGGGTTAGTAAATTTGCTGACTACATCAAAGTTGGAGGAGTTATAGACAGTGAGGATGGATGTTACAGTTTGCAGAGGGACATAGATAAGCTGCAGAGCTGGGCTGAGAGGTGGCAGATGGAGTTTAATGCAGAAAAGTGTGAGGTGATTCACTTTGGTAAGAGTAACAGCAGTACAGTTCTGGTCGCCTCACTACAGGAAGGATGTGGAAGCTATTGAGAGGGTGCAGAGGAGATTTACAAGGATGTTGCCTGGATTGGGAGGCATGCCTTATGAAGATAGGTTGAGGGAGCTCAGGCTCTTCTCCCTGGAGAGACGAAGGTTGAGAGGAGATCTGATAGAGGTTTATTAAATGTTGAGAGGAATAGACAGGGTGGATTCTCAGAGGTTATTTCCCAGGGCTGAAATGGTCGCTATGAGAGGACACAGGTTTAAGGTGCTGGGAAGCAAGTACAGAGGGGATAGAACATAGAACATAGAACATTACAGCGCAGAACAGGCCCTTCGGCCCACGATGTTGCACCGACCAGTTAAAAAACAATGACCCACTAACCGAAACCAATCCCTTTTGGTCCATAAACCTATCCATGGATCTCTTAAACGCCCCCAAACTAGGCGCATTTACAACTGCAGCAGGCAGGGCATTCCAATCCCTCACCACCCTCTGGGTAAAGAACCTACATAAGAACATAAGAACATAAGAAATAGGAGCAGGAGTAGGCCATCTAGCCCTTCGAGCCTGCCCCACCATTCAATAAGATCATGGCTGATCTGTTGTGGCTCAGTTCCACTTTCCCGCCCTCTCCCCATAACCCTTAATCCCCTCTCTTATCAAGAACCCATCAACCCGCTTCTTAAAAATATTTAGCGAGGCAGCCTCCACCACTTCAACGGGTAGAGAATTCCAGAGATTCACCACCCTTTGAGTGAAGAAGTTCCTCCTCAACTCCGTTCTAAACCGCCTCCCCTTTATCTTGAGGCTGTGCCCCCTAGTCCTACTGTCTTTTTTGAGCGGGAAGAGTCTCTCCACCTCTATCCTATCCATCCCATTCATCATCTTATACGTCTCAATGAGATCTCCCCTCATTCTTCTAAACTCTAACGAGTACATGCCTAGTTTATTCAGCCTCTCCTCATAGCTCAATCCCCTCAACTCCGGTATCAGCCTAGTAAACCTCCTCTGCACTCCCTCCAGGGCCAAAATATCCTTGCGCAGGTGCGGCGCCCAAAACTGCACACAGTACTCCAGCTGCGGCCTCACCAATGCCCTATACAGCTGCAGCAAGACCTCCCTACTTTTATATTCAATCCCCCTCGCTATGAAGGCCAGCATCCCATTCGCCTTCCTGACCACCTGCTGCACCTGCAAGCTGGGTTTTTGCGACTCATGCACAAGGACCCCGAGGTCCCTCTGCACCGTCGCCTGCTGCAGTTTTTCCATCCTATAACTACCCCCCCTTAATTTAAAGCCATGCCCCCTCGTGCTAGCTTTCTCCATCCGAGGAAAAAGGCTATCACTATCCACCCTATCTAAACCTCTAATCATCTTATATGTTTCAATAAGATCCCCTCTTAGCCGCCTTCGTTCTAATGAAAACAACCCCAAATCCCTCAGTCTCTGAGATGTCAGGGGTAAGTTTTTCACTCAGAGGGTGGTGAGTGAGTGGAATCGGCTGCCGTCGGTGGTGGTAGAGGCAAACTCACTGGGGTCTTTTAAAAGACTTCTGGATGAGTATATGGGATCTAATGGCATTGGAAGTTACAGATAGTTCTATGGCTTGGTGGTTATAGATGTGATCGGCACAACTTGTGGGCTGAAGGGCCTGTTTGTGCTGTAGTGTTCTATGTTCTAGAATATAGGGCTAATGGAAGGACTCTTAGTAGTGTTGACAAGCAGAGAGATCTCAGTGTACATGTGCATAGCTCCCTGAAAGTTGGCACTCAGGTTGATAAGGTTGTTAAGAAGGCGTACGGTGTGTTAGCTTTTATTGGTAGAGGGATTGAATTTCGGAGCCGTGAGGTCATGTTACAACTGTACAAAACTCTGGTGCGGCCGCACTTGGAGTATTGCGTACAGTTCTGGTCGCCGCATTATAAGAAAGATGTGGAGGCATTGGAAAGGGTGCAGAGGAGGTTTACCAGGATGTTGCCTGGTATGGTGGGAAGGTCTTATGAGGAAAGGCTGAGGGACTTGAGGTTGTTTTCGTTAGAGAGAAGAAGGTTAAGAAGTGACCTAATTGAGGCATATAAGATGATCAAAGGATTGGATAGGGTGGACAGTGAGAGCCTTTTTCCTCGGATGGTGATGGCTAACACGAGGGGACATAGCTTTAAATTAAGGGGTGGTAATTATAGGACGGATGTCAGAGGTAGGTTCTTTACTCAGAGGGTAGTAAGGTTGTGGAATGCCCTGCCTGCAGCAGTTGTGGACTCGCCAACTTTAAGGGCGTTCAAATGGTCAGTGGATAGGCATATGGATAACATTGGAATAGTTTAGGTTAGAGGGTCATTAGATTGGTTCCACTGGTCGGCACAACATCGAGGGCCAAAGGGCCTGTACTGCGCTGGGATGTTCTATGTTCTATGTTCTATGATGTTGTGGCCATTACGGAGACATGGTTAGAACAGGGACAGGAATAGTTGTTGACAGTTCTGGGGTTTAGATGTTTCAGTAGAACCATAGAACATTATAGCACAGAAACAGGCCTTTTGGCCCTTCTTGTCTGTTGCAAACCATTTTTCTGCCTAGTCCCACTGACCTGCACCTGGACCATATCCCTCCACATCCCTCTCATCCATGAACTTGTCCAAGTTTTTCTTAAATGTTAAAAGTGATCCCACATTTACCACTTTATCCGGCAGCTCATTCCACACTCCCACCACTCTCTGTGTGAAGAATCCGCCCCTAATATTCCCTTTAAACTTTTCCCCTTTAACCTTAACCCATGCCCTCTGGTTTTTTTCTCCCCTAGCCTCAGTGGAAAAAGCCTGCTTGCATTCACTCTATCTATACCCATCCAAATCTTACACACCTCTATCAAATCTCCCCTCATTCTTCTACGCTCCAGGGAATAAAGTCCTAATCTATTCAATCTCTCTCTGTAACTCAGCTTCTCAAATCCCAGCAACATCCTTGTGAACCTTCTCTGCACTCTTTCAACCTTATTTACATCCTTCCTGTAACTAGGTGACCAAAACTGTACACAATACTCTAAATTCAGCCTCACCAATGCCTTATACAATCTCACCATAACATTCCAATTCTTACACTTAGTACTCCGATTTATAAAGGCCAATGTACCAAAAGCACTCTTTACGACCCTATCCACCTGTGACGTCACTTTAGGGAATTCTGTACCTGTATTCCCAGATCCCTCTGTTCTACTGCACTCTTCAGAGTCCTACCATTTACTCTGTACGTTCTACTTTGGTTTGTCCTTCCAAAGTGCAATACCTCACACTTGTCTGCGTTAAATCCCATTTGCCATTTTCCAGCCCATTTTTCTAGTTGGTCCAAATCCCTCTGCAACCTTTGAAAACCTTCCTCACTGTCCACTACACCTCCAATCTTTGTATCATCAGCAAATTTGCTGATCCAATTTACCACATTATCATCCAGATCATTGATATCGATGACAAACAACAATGGACCCAACACCGATCCCTGTGGCACTCCACTCGTCACAGGCCTCCACTCAGAGAAGCAATCCTCCACAACCACTCTCTGGCTTCTTCCATTGAGCCAGTGTCTAATCCAATTTACTGCCTCTCCATGTATACCTAGCGACTGAACCTTCCTAACTAACCTCCCATGAGGGACCTTGTCAAAGGCCTTGCTGAAATCCAGGTAGACAACATCCACTGCCTTCCCTTCATCCACTTTCCTGGTAACCTCCTCGAAAAACTCTAATAGATTGGTCAAACATGACCTATCACGCACAAAGCCATGTCGACTCTCGATAATAAGTCCCTGTCTATCCAAATATTTGTACATCCTATCTCTTAGTACTCCTTCCAATGATTTACCTACTACTGACCTCAAGCTTACTGGCCTATAATTTCCCAGATTACTTTTTGAGTAAGAGTAGGGAAGGTGGTAAAAGAGGTGGAGGAGTAACATTGTTAATCAAGGATAGTTTAACGGCTGCTGAAAGGCATTTCGAGGGCGATCTGCCAACTGAGGGAATATGGGCTGAAGTTAGAAATAGGAAAGGATCGGTCACATTGTTAGGAGTTTTCTATAGGCCCCAAATAGTAATAGAGATGTGGAGGAGGAAATGGCAAAGCAGATTATGGATAGGTGTGGAGATCACAGGGTAGTTATCATGGGTGACTTTAACTTTCCAAATATTGATTGGAACCTTTATATTTCGAATAGTTCGGATGGGACACTTTTTGTACAGTGTGTGCAGGAGAGTTTCCTGACACAATATGTGGATAAGCCGACAAGAGGTGGGGCCACATTGGACTTGGTACTGGGTAATGAACCGGGCCAAGTGTTAGATTTGTTTGTGGGGGAGCACTTTGGAGATAGTGACCACAATTCAGTGTCCTTCATTATTGCAATGGAGAGGGATAGGGTCACATGGCAGGGCAAGGTTTATAATTGGGGCAGGGGTAATTATGATGCGATTAGGCAAGAATTAGGGAGGATAAGATGGGAACAGAAACTGTTGGGTATGGACACAAACGAAAAGTGGAGCTTGTTCAACTTGGTGGTTCAAATTGGCTCCGTGTCCTTGATAGGTATGTCCCTGTCAGGCAGGGAGGAAATGGCCGAGTGAGGGAACCATGGTTCACAAAGGAGGTTGAATGTCTTGTCAAGAGGAAAAAGGAAGCGTATGTAAGGATGAGAAAACAAGGTTCAGTTGGGTCGCTCGAGGGTTACAAGGTAGCTAGGAATGAGTTAAAGAAAAGGCTTAGGAGAGCTAGGAGGGGGCATGAGAAGTCCTTGCGAGTCGGATAAAGGAAAACCCCAAGGCTTTTTACTCTCATGTGAGAAATAAAAGAATGACCAGGGTGAGGTTAGGGCCAGTCAAGGATGGTAGTGGGAACTTCACAGAAGTCATAGAAACCCTACAGCACAGAAAGAGGCCATTCAGCCCATCAAGTCTGCACTGACCACAATCCCACCCAGCATTACCCCATATCTCTTCATATTTACCCAACAATCCCTCTAACCTACACATCTCAGGACACTAAGGGCAATGTTAACAAGGCCAATCAATCTAACCCGCACACCTTTGGACCGTGGGAGGAAACCCACAGGGAGGATGGGAGGACGTGGAAGCTATTGAGAGGGTGCAGAGGAGATTTACAAGGATGTTGCCTGGATTGGGAGGCATGCCTTATGAAGATAGGTTGAGGGAGCTCGGTCTCTTCTCCCTGGAGAGACGAAGGATGAGAGGTGACCTGATAGAGGTTTATAAAATGTTGAGAGGAATAGATAGGGTGGATTCTCGGAGGCTATTTCCCAGGGCTGAAATGGTCGCTACGAGAGGACACAGGTTTAAGGTGCTGGGGAGCAGGTACAGAGGAGATGTTAGGGGTAAGTTTTTCACTCAGAGGGTGGTGAGTGAATGGAATCGGCTGCCGTTGGTGGTGGTAGAGGTGAACTCGCTGGGGTCTTTTAAAAGACTTCTGGATGAGTATATGGGATTTAATGGGATTGGAAGTTATAGATAGTTCTATGGCTTGGTGGGTAGGGATATGATCGGCACAACTTGTGGGCCGAAGGGCCTGTTCGTGCTGTAGTGTTCTGTGTTCTATAAACCGAAGCACCTGGAGGAAACCCACGCAGACACTGGGAGAATGTACAGTCTCCACACAGACAGTGATCCGAGCCGGGAATCAAACTCAGGACTGTGGAGCTGTGAAGCAGCAGTGCTAACCACTGTGTTACTGTGCCACCCCTAATACTTGTGCATGGAATCAGAAGAGATAGGAGAGGTGTTGAATGAATGTTTTTCTTCAGTGTTCACTAAGGAGGGGGGCCATGTTTTGAGGATGAGAGTGTGATACAGGCTGATAGGGTGGAGGAGGTAGATATCCTGAAGAAGTTAGATTTTGGCCCTGGGGCTGAAGGGATGGAGGGATATAGGGGGGAAAGGGGTAAGGATATTGTATTGGATGATCAGCCATGGTGAGGATGAATGGTGGAGCAGGTTCGAAGGGCCAAATGGCTCCTCCTGCTTCTAGTTGCTGTTTCTACAGCAGTTGATAATCTATGAGAAGGAAAATGTTGTTCAATCTGCAATCAAATGTGAACAAAGGGTGGGGATTGAGGACCTGAGATATTGTGTAAAGGAGAATGATGTGAAATAAGACAGTTTGATGAAATTGTTTTGTTCCAAATCATCTGCTGAAAGAATGAGTGTATACAGTTTACACAGACAGGGATAGCCAAGGAATCGGTACGCGTCACAGCTGATGTTAAACAGGTTACAATGGGTTTCGGAAGTGGATGATTGTCACAATGATCGCTAATAATTACAACAAATCCTGAGAGCAGAGAAGCCAATCGGATATTTATATCTTTGCCAGGGGATTTACAGAAAATGACGTTGGAGATGCTGAAGAAACAAAGCAATGAATCATTGGAACAGAAAGATCCACTTTCACTGTCTGAGATTGTCCAGTGTCTTTCCTCACGGTTGTTTCCTCGGGGGGCGGACAGGAGGATGATAAAAAGAAGCTTTCTAACGGTTACTGAGTCGAGGATTGTTGTAATCGGAAATCCACCAATCCACACCATGGAGACAGAGAAAGAAAATTCCCAACCTGCGACTAGAAAGTGGAGACTCTGGGAAGAGTTTTGAATGTACAGTTTTGAACAGATGGGGGAGATGGACTCCCTGACACAGGAGCTAAAACCAGTTAACAAGAAAGGGACAGAGAGATGAAGTGACCTTTCTGGATGGCTCTGAACACACACGTGAAGTTAAATAAATGTCCCTGACAAAGTCTGTGAGCAAATCGATCCTCTGGGAAATGATTACTTTGGTTTGACCTTTCAGGGCTCTGAAAATAAAAAAAAAACCTGGTTGGATTCAGTGAAGGAAACTAAAAGTAAATCCAAAGCGGTTTGTGTTCAAAGAACATGGAAAATTACAGCACAGGAACAGGTCCTTCAGCCCTCCAAACCTGCACCAACCATGCTGCCCGACTGAACTAAACTCTATCTTAATGAACTCTATCTGACTGAACTCTATCTTAATGTTTCTCAAAAACCCCAATACCTCCTCCTTTTTGATCTCAACATGACTCAAACTATCTACACATCCTTTCCCAGATTCATCATCCACCAAGTCTTTTTCTTTGGTAAACACTGACGCAAAGTACTCCGTTAATACCTTGCCCATTTCTTCTGGGCTCCACGCATAGATTCCCTCCCTTGTTCTTGAGTGGGCCAGCATCTTTCTGGCCACCCTCTTGCTCTTGATATATAGAACATAGAACATAGAACACTACAGCACAAACAGGCCCTTCGGCCCATGAGTTCCGCCGATCACATCAACACCTACCAATCTATAGACCTATCTATAACCCCCAATCCCATTAAACCCCATATACTCATCCAGAAGTCTTTTAAAAGACCCCAGCGAGTTCGCCTCCACCACCACTGACGGCAGCCGATTCCATTCACTCACCACCCTCTGAGTGAAAAACTTACCCCTAACATCACTTCTGTACTTTCCTCCCCGCACCTTAAATCTGTGTCCTCTCGTAGCAACCATTTCAACCCGGGGAAATAGCCTCTGAGAGTCCACCCTATCTATTCCTCTCAACATTTTATAAACTTCTATCAGGTCGCCTCTCAACCTTCGTCTCTCCAGGGAGAAGAGACCCAGTTCCCTCAACCTAACTTCATAAGGCATGCCTCCCAGTCCAGGCAACATCCTTGTAAATCTCCTCTGTACCCTCTCAATAGCTTCTACATCTTTCCTATAGTGAGGCGACCAGAACTGCACACAGTACTCCAAATGAGGCCTGACAAGGGTCTTATATGTATAAAAATATAAGGGTCTTATATGTATAAAAAGCCTTGGGATTTTCCTTAATCCTACTGGCCAATGATTTTTTTGTCACCTATTTTAGGCCTCCTTACTCCTTTCTTAAGTTTCTTTCTCCGTTCCTTGTATTCCCACTTGCTTTGTGTGTTTGTAGCCTCTTAGCTCTGACAAGTGCTTCCTTTGACTAGGTTCACAGTATCCCTTGTTGTCCAAGGTACCTGAAACATGCCATACTTACCCTTCATCCTTACAGGAATGTGCTGGTCCTGAATCCCTGTCAACTGACACTTGAAAGCCTCCCACATGCCAGATGTTGATTTGCCCTCAAACATCTGCCCCATCAGAGGATAAAGCAGGATATAGATTGGTTGGAGACTTGGGCAGAGAGATGGCAGAAGTGTGTAGGAGTTTAATCTGGACAAATGTAAGGTAATGCATTTTGGAAGGCCTAATACGGATAAATATACAGCAAATGGCAGAATCTTTAAGAGTATTGATAGGCAGAGGGATCTGGGTGTACAGGTACACAAGTTGCTGAATGTGACAATGCAGGTGGAGAAGGTAGTCAAGAAGACATACAGCATGCTTGCCTTCATTGGCCAGGGCATTGAGTTTAAAAATTGGCAAGCCATATTGCAGCTTTATAGGATCAATTCTGGTCACTACATTTCCAGAAAGATGTGGAGGCTTTGGAGAGGGTACAGAAAAGATTTGCCAGGATGTTGTCTGGTATGGAGGGTATTAGCTATGAGGAGAGGTTGGAGAAACTTGGTTTGTTCTCAGTGGAGCGATGGAGGTTGAGGGAAGGCTTGATAGAATTCGACAAGATTATGAGAGGTATGGACAGAGTGGATAGTCAGAAGCCTTTTCCCAAGATGGAAGAGTCAATTACTAGGGGGGCACAGGTTTAAGGTGCGAGGGGCAAGGTTTAAAGGAGATGTATGGGGCAGGTTTTTCACAGAGGGGGGTGTCTGGAACTCGCTGCCGGGAGAAGTAGTGGAAGCGGATACGATAGTGACTTTTCAGGGGCAGCTTGACAAATACATGAATGAGATGGGAATAGAGGGATTTGGTCCCCGGAAGGGTAGGGGGTTTAGGCCAGTCGGGCAGAATGATCGGTGAAGTCTTGGAGGGCCAAAGAGACTGTTCCTGTGCTGGAATTTTCTTTGTCCTTTGTTCTTTGAAAAGAATCATGTGGTTCTAGAAATAGGAGGAGCTAAGCTTGTAGTTAAAAACAGTTTCATTTTCATTTCAAATAAAGTACAGTTGGTGTCTGGAGCTGATAGAAAGAGGAGGTTCTTTCTCTCACTCTCTCCAGAGATTGGCTCAAAGCTTCAAGTGTCCCTGAGTTTTGCGAACTGCGTTGAAATGTAATTCTACAACCTACCATCAGGTGGCAGTCATTGCACCCTTTCTATTGCTTGCAGTCTTGTGAGTGATCCTAACAATGGATAACTGCGCTCAAGACCAGTTGAGCAGCAATTCGAAATTCACTCTGAAATGTATTTTTCACTCATTTGACTAATTTCTATGAATATGCAGCATCATGGCAGAGTGTTTAGCATTGCTGCCTCACTGTGCCAGAGACCCAGGTTCATTTCCCAGCTTGAATCTCTGTTCATACAGAATCTGCACATTCTCCCCATGTCTGCGTGGGTTCCCTCTGGGTGTTCTGGTTTTCTGTGGCAGTCTGAGGGATGTGCTGGTTGGATTGATTGGTCATGCTAGATTGCCCCTTCTTGTCCCAGGTTAGGGGGATCATCGGGGTAAGTATGTGTGGTTACAGGGTTAGGATCTGGGTGGGATGCTCTCTTGGCCAGTCGGTGCAGATTCGATGGACCGAATGGCCTCCTCCTACACTGTAGGAATTCTATAAAGTCTTCTATGTATTTTAAGTCTATAAGAGAAATATTGCATGGTTGGAACCAATATAGTGATAAGAGGGCAGCACGGTACTGCTGCCTCACAGCACCAGGGACTTGGGTTCATTTCCCAGCTTGGGTCACTATCTGTGCAGAGTTTGCATGTTCTCCCCGTGTCTGCATGGGTTTCTTCCAGGTGCTCTGGTTCCCTCCCACAGATGTGGATATGCCGGTGTTGGACTGGGGTAAACACAGTAAAAAGTCTGACAACAACAGGTTTTAGTCCAACCGATTTATTTGATAGTAAACATAAGAACATAAGAACATAAGAAATAGGAGCAGGAGTAGGCCATCTGGCCCTTCGAGCCTGCCCCGCCATTCAATAAGATCATGGCTGATCTGTCGTGGCTCAGTTCCACTTTCCCGCCCTCTCCCCATAACCCTTAATCCCCTCTCTTATCAAAAACCCATCAACCCGCTTCTTGAAAATATTTAGCGAGGCAGCCTCCACCACTTCAACGGGTAGAGAATTCCAGAGATTCACCACCCTTTGAGTGAAGAAGTTCCTCCTCAACTCTGATCTAAAACGTCCCCCCTTTATCTTGAGGCTGTGCCCCCTAGTCCTACTGTCTTTTTTGAGCGGGAAGAGTCTCTCCACCTCTATCCTATCCATCCCATTCATCATCTTATACATCTCAATGAGATCTCCCCTCATTCTTCTAAACTCCAACGAGTACAAGCCTAGTTTATTCAGCCTCTCCTCATAGCTCAACCCCCTCAACTCCGGTATCAGCCTAGTAAACCTCCTCTGCACTCCCTCCAAGGCCAAAATATCCTTGCATAAGTACGGCGCCCAAAATGCACACAGTACTCCAGCTGCGGCCTCACCAATGCCCTATACAGCTGCAGCAAGACCTCCCTACTTTTATATTCAATCCCCCTCGCTATGAAGGCCAGCATCCCATTTGCCTTCCTGACCACCTGCTGCACCTGCAAGCTGGGTTTTTGCGACTCATGCACAAGGACCCTGAGGTCCCTCTGCACCGTCGCCTGCTGCAGCTTTTCGCCCCGTAAGTAATAGTCCTTCCTACCATTCTTCCTACCAAAGTGGACCACCTCACACTTGCCAACATTAAATTCCATTTGCCATTAAGCTTTCAGGGTTTGTCCCTTCGTCAGGTGAATGGAGAGTTCTGGCCTCAGACAGAGCATATAAAGCACAGACAGTTTACAGATTACTGATTAGAATGCAAATCCTTACACCTAACCTGCTGTCTGGAGACAATACACATCTCTTTAACCTGTGATCAGTCCTCCTTCCACTCACATTGTCGGCCACTTTAGGACTTGAACAGCAGGTTAGGTGTAAAGATTCGCATTCTAATCAGTAATCTGTAAACTGTCTGTGCTTTATATGCTCTGTCTGAGGCCAGAACTCTCCATTCACCTGATGAAGGGACAAACCCCGAAAGCTTGTGCGTTTACTATCAAATAAATTGGTTGGACTAAAACCAGGTGTTGTCAGACTTTTTACTGTGTCCCTCCCACAGACCAGAGATGTGCTGGTTAGGTGCATTGGTTGTGCTAAATTCTCCCTCACTGTACCCAAACAGAGTGTGGGTGACTAGGGGGTTTTCACAGCAACTTCATTGCAGTGTTAATGTAAGACAACTTGCGACACTAATAAATAAATAAAAGCTAGAACTTGGAATTGTTTCCTTTTATTGAGGGCATCACCAGGATTAATTTGCCAATGGAAACTCAGAATGAAAACAGCATCAAGAACAGAAGGGTTCTGAAATGAAGGGGGAAGGAGCAGAATATCCGCGGCATGTCGAGGGTTAACAGGAAGTGAGAACATGCAACCGTTAAAGATTACATGAATTCGCTTATTACAGTCAAACTGTGTTGAACGACAGGCCAGTGAGCCTCACATCTGTGGTGGGTAAATTGTTGGAAGGTATTTTGAGAGACAGGATCTACAGGCATTTAGAGACACAAGGACTGATTAGGGACAGTCAGCATGGCTTTGTGAGTGGAAAATCATGTCTCACAAATTTGATTGAGTTTTTTGAAGGGGTGAGCAAGAAAGTAGATGAGGGCAGTGCAGTTGATGTTGTCCACATGGACTTTAGCGAGGCCTTTGACAAGGTACCACATGGTAGGTTGTTGCATAAGGTTAAATCTCACGGGATCCAGGGTCAGGTATCTAAATGGATACAAAGTTGGCTTCTTGACAGAAGACAGAGGGTGGTTGTAGAGAGTTGTTTTTCAAACTGGAGGCCTGTGACCAGCGGTGTTCCTCAGGGATCAGTGCTGGGCCCACTGTTATTTGTCATTTATCTGAATGATTTGGATGAGAATATAGGAGGCGTGGTTAGTAAGTTTGTAGCTGATACTAAGATTGGTGGCATAGTGGACAGTAAAGAAAGAACATAAGAAATAGGAGCAGGAGTAGGCCATCTAGTCCTTCGAGCCTGCCCCGCCATTCAATAAGATCATGGCCGATCTGAAGTGGATCAGTTCCACTTTCCCGCTTTCTCCCCATAACCCTTAATCCCCTTGCCTACCAAAAACCTATCTACCCGTGACTTAAATATATTTAGCGAGGCAGCCTCCACCACTTCAACGGGCAGAGAATTCCAGAGATTCACCACCCTTTGAGTGAAGAAGTTCCTCCTCAACTCCGTTCTAAACTGCGCCCCCCTCCCCCCCTTATCTTGAGGCTGTGCCCTCTAGTCCTGCTGTCCTTTCTGAGCGGGAAGAATCTCCCTACCTCTACCCTATCCATCCCTTTCATTATCTTATACATCTCTTTAAGATCCCCCCTCATCCTTCTAAACTCCAACGAGTACAGACCCAGTCTATTTAGTCTCTCTTCATAGTCCAACCCCCTCATCTCCGGTGTCAGCCTAGTGAACCTCCTCTGCACTCCCTCCAAGGCCAAAATATCCTTGCGCAAGTGCGGTGACCAAAACTGCACACAGTACTCCAGCTGCGGCTTCACCAGTGCCCTGTACAGTTGCAGCAAGACCTCCCTGCTTTTATATTCAATCCCCCTCGCTATGAAGGCCAGCATCCCATTCGCCTTCCTGACCACCTGCTGCACCTGCAGGCTGGGTTTTTGCAACTCATGCCCAAGGACCCCCAGGTCCCTCTGCACCGTAGCATGCTGCAGCTTTTCGCCCTTAAATAGTAATCCCTCCTACTATTATTCCTGTCAAAGTGGATAACCTCACACTTGCTAACATTATACTCCATCTGCCAGGTCCTCGCCCACTCGCTCAGCCTATCTAGATCCCTCTGCAGACTTTCCACACCCTCCGCACAATTTGCTTTTCCACTCATCTTTGTCTCATCAGCAAATTTCGTCACCCTACACTCAGCTCCCTCCTCCAGATCATCTATATAAATGGTAAATAGCTGAGGCCCCAGCACCGATCCCTGCGGCACTCCACTAGTTACCAACCACCAATCAGAATAGCACCCATTGATACCAACTCTCTGCCTCCTATTAGACAACCAATCCTCTATCCACGCTAACACCTTACCCCCAACTCCATGCCCCCTAACCTTCTGTAACAACCTTTTGTGCGGCACCTTATCAAACGCCTTCTGAAAATCGAGAAACACCACATCCACCGGTTCCCCTCTGTCTACCGCACTAGTCACATCCTCATAGAAATCCAATAAATTCATCAAACACGACTTCCCCTTAACGAATCCGTGCTGCGTCTGGTATATCAAACCATTCTTTTCTAGGTGCCTCGCTATTTCTTCTTTGATGACGGATTCCAGCATTTTTCCAACAACAGACGTTAAACTAACCGGCCTATAATTCCCTGCCTTTTGCCTGCTACCTTTTGTAAACAGCGGCGTAACATTAGCCGTTTTCCAACACAAATAGGATGGAATGGAAGGATACAGACTCCATAAGTGCATATAGTTTTAGTGTCAGCAGGCACCATGATCAGCACAGGCTTGGAGGGCCAAAAAGCACGTTCCTGTGCCCATCAAACACTACTCCCTCAATAAACAATCTGAGACTTCCTGATTTCTACTGTAAGGCAACTTCCAGCACAGGTCACATGACCCATGTCACCTACCCTATGTTTAAAACTACAGCCCCAAAATATAGCAATCTTGTAAACCAAAAGATACACCTGAAAACAAAATGATCTTACAAATGTCATGTTTGTAACTTATTCAAAATATTCAAACAATAAGTCAATGTGCAATAAGATGGCTGAGTCAGACCGAGGTCTTTGCGCCGACCAGTTTAAAAAAAACAATGACCCACTAATCTAAACCAATCCCTTTTCGTCCATAAACCTATCCACGGATCTCTTAAACGCCCCCAAACTAGGCGCATTTACAACCGCAGCAGGCAGGGCATTCCAATCTCTCACCACCCTCTGGGTAAAGAACCTACCCCTGACATCCGTCCTATAACTACCCTCCCTTAATTTAAAGCCATGCCCCCTCGTGCTAGATTTCTCCATCAGAGGAAAAAGGCTATCACTATCCATCCTATCTAAACCTCTAATCATCTTATATGTTTCAATAAGATCCCCTCTTAGCCGCCTTCTTTCCAGCGAAAACAACCCCAAATCCCTCAGTCTCTCCTCATAGGACCTCCCCTCCATACCAGGCAACATCCTGGTAAACCTCCTCTGCACCCTCTCCAAAGCCTCCACATCCTTCCTATAATGTGGGGACCAGAACTGCACACAGTACTCCAAGTGCGGCCACACCAGAGTTGTGTACAGTTGCAACATGACGCTGCGACTCCTAAATTCAATCCCCCTACCAATAAACGCCAAGACACCGTATGCCTTCTTAACAACCCTATCTACTTGATTCCCAACTTTCAGGGATCTATGTACACATACACCTAGATCCCTCTGCTCATCCACACTATTCAAAGTCCTCCCATTAGCCCTATACTCAACACATCTGTTATTCCTACCAAACTGAATCACCTCACACTTCTCCGCATTAAACTCCATCCGCCACCTCTCGGCCCAGCTCTGCAACCTGTCTAAGTCTCCCTGCAAACTATGACACCCTTCCTCACAATCTACCACACCTCCGACTTTGGTGTCATCAGCAAATTTACTAATCCACCCAACTATACCCTCATCCAGATCATTAATAAAAATTACAAGCAGCAGTGGCCCCAAAACAGATCCCTGAGGCACACCACTCGTAACCGAACTCCATGATGAATATTTACCATCAACCACCACCCTCTGTCTCCTATCTGCTAGCCAATTCCTGATCCAATTTCCTAGATCACCCCCAATCCCATACATCTGCATTTTCTGCAGAAGCCTACCATGGTGAACCTTATCAAACGCCTTACTAAAATCCATATATACCACGTCAACTGCCTTACCCCCATCCACCTCTTTGGTCACTTTCTCAAAAAACTCAATAACGTTAGTAAGGTACGACCTACCCTTCACAAAACCATGCTGACTATCTCCAATCAATTCATTACTCTCCAAATAACTATAAATCCTATCCCTAATAATTTTTTCTAAAACCTTGCCCACAATAGAAGTAAGACTCACCGGTCTATAATTCCCAGGGAAGTCTCTGTTCCCCTTCTTAAACAATGGGACAACATTTGCTATCCTCCAATCTTCTGGTACTATACCAGAGACCAACGACGACCTGAAGATCAGAGCCAGAGGCTCTGCAATCACCTCTCTTGCCTCCCAGAGAATCCTAGGGTAAATCCCATCCGGACCAGGGGACTTATCTATTTTCAAACCCACTAAAATATCCAGCACATCCCCCTTATCAACTGTAATACTGTCTATTTTACACCCCTGCAACCCAGTATCCTCCTCAGCTATATTCATGTCCCCCTGCGTGAACACCGAAGAGAAATATTGGTTCAATGCCTCACCAATCTCTTCCGGTTCCACACACAATTTCCCTCTACTGTCTGTAACTGGCCCTAATCTTGCCCTAACCAACCTTCTGTTCTTGACATACCTATAGAACGCCTTAGGATTCTCCTTAATCCTATCAGCCAAAGTCTTCTCATGTCCTCTTTTAGCCCTTCTTAACTCACTCTTCAACTCCCTGCTAGCCAATCTAAAGCTTTCTAATGCACTACCTGAGCCCTCAAGCCTCATCTGAACATAAGCCTCCTTTTTCTTTTTAACCAACGAATCAACTTTTTTAGTGCACCACGGTTCCCTAGCCCTACCAATTCCTCCTTGCCTGACAGGGACATACCTATCACGGACTCGCAGTAGCTGCTCCTTGAAAAAAACTCCACATTTCGGACGTTCCCAGTCCCTGTAATCTCCTAGTTCAACCTATGCTTCCTAATTCTCTCCTAATAGCCTCATAATTACCCTTCCCCCAGCTAAAACTACTGACCCGAGGTTCATGCCTATCCCTTTCCATCACTAAGGTGAACGTAACCGAATTATGGTCACTATCACCAAAATGCACACCAGCTTCCAAGTCTAGCACCTGGTCTGGCTCATTTCCCAGCACCAAATCCAATATAGCCTCACCTCTAGTTGGCCTGTCAACATACTGAGTCAAAAAACCCTCCTGCGCGCTTTGTACAAAAACTGACCCCTCTAACGAGCTAGAGCTATAGCAATTCCAATCAATATTAGTAATCTTCCGGCACTTCCCCGGAATCCAGCGAATTTTGGTAAATAATTACTAAGGCATCCACTATCACCTCCGCCATTTCTTTCAGAACCCTGGGATGCATTCCATCCGGTCCTTCATCCATCAGTCCCGCTAGTCTATCAAGCACTACCTCTCTAGTGACAGTAATCGCATTCAGGCCCTCAACTCCTACCATCCTTCTATCTTTAATATCTGGCAAACTATTCACGTCCTTCTCCGTGAAGACCGAGGCAAAAAACTTATTTAAAGCCTCAGCCATTTCCTCATCTCCCACCACTAAATCCCCCCTCTCATCCTCTAAGGGTCCAACATTCACTCTAGCCAGCCTCCTCCTCTTTATATATTTGTGAAAACTCTTACTGTCCTTTTTTATATTTAGTGCTAGTTTAGCTTCATAGTCTATCCCTCCTTTCTTTATCAACTTCTTAGTCATGCTTATTGTTGTTCTATATATAATGTACTACATGTATAGTATCATAAAGTTATATGAATCAATTACAGCCCTTTTATTCATTTATTTTTCATTTTCTTTACATTTGTACTTTAAAAAGCTCCTGTGTTTATTGGTTTACAAAAGTTTTGATAACAGTATGTAAATCAACAGATCGAAGCGTATCTGGTTCAATGTGTATGAGTTCCAGGTGACTCATTGCTCATTGTTGAGCGCAAATAGATTTTGATCCTCTTCAGTGCCAGAAGTGAACGCTGACCCTGAGCAGTGAATGATCTGATTGTGTTTGGATCCATCCTTCACCCCAACTCAATACATCCCAATGACATCATCAACTGACCTCATCATGTCTACAGTGATTGGTCAAACAAAATTTACCAACCGCTATTGTTCCAATCAGATGCCTTCTTTCTTCAGCTTCATTATGATGTCATACACCTGTTATGAATATATTATGATAATGAATTTTTTAATTTGATGAATGGTGACGGTGAGTCATTTATCACCTTGTAAACAACGCTGGCGGCGCACAGACAGAAGTCTATTCTGACGTTTTCCCAGGTGGTAAACGCGCTCAGCAACAGTTTTGACGCTGGGTTTTGCAGTGATGAGAGTGAGGGTGATTTAGATGCCGGGGATTTTGATGTTGGTATTGGTGAATTATCAGATGATGATGGTGAATTTGACGATACATTGATAGCACCGGGGGGGCAGTGTGACAGTCATCGTGCTGTCGGGTGGGACTAATATTATATAAGAATGTTGGAAGAAGTAACTAAATATGCACGAAAATAAATATGTATACATGTTAAAGCATGACAATAAACTCTTTGTTGCATTTAGTTTGTGTTTATTTGCATGTAGTACAAGTCCAGGGGTGAAGCTCCTTTATTTATAGGTATTTGTTATATTAATTCACCCACGAGGTATGGTTATGAAAATTTATTCACCCTTAAAAGGGTTCAACCAATTATTTTTGCTCTCGGGTGCCCCTCCCTTCCGGGCCCCTAGGTTTAAGCCGTTAATCCACAACTGCGAGTGACAGCCAAAGATTTTTCTTAATGTAGTTAAGGCATCGTGATTGGCCCAGGCTTGGAGGGCCGAAGGGCCTGTTCCTGTGCTGTCCTTTCCTTTGTTCTTTGTTTCTTGTTCTCTGTTCAGTTACAAGGGGACACAGGTTCGAGGGACAGGAGGTTTAGGGGGATGTGAGGAAAACTTATCCAGAGGGTGGTGAGGGTCTGGAATGCGCTGCCTGGGAGGGTGATGGAGGCTCTGGCTCCTGATCCAGGAAAGGGTGCTGCAAAGTTTTATGTAGATCACAGAAATTAGACATTCTGATGCAAGGTGAACTAATGCTGAGGCAGCGAGTCTGAGGAAGGTGAACTCAGCATTTTACTCCAAGCCACACACTATAATTGTCAAGAAGGGAAACGATGTGCTGTCCAATAGAAATTCTTCATGTGTCTAAAAGTATCACAGAGATAAAGGGCCTGAGGTAAAGCTGACATCCAGCAATCCAAAAGTCCAAACAACTTCTGCTGATGGGAGACAGAGAGAAAAGCTTCAGTTCCAGAGGGATGAAAGCTTTCTAAACCATTTCTAACTCTGCTTTGAAGAACAGAGCTCCTGAGACAGCAGTCTCACCGCGGTGGCACAGTGATTAGCACCACTGCCTCGCAATGCCAGGATTCCAGGTCCATTTCCACCCTTGGGTCACTATCTGGATGGAGTCTGCACATTCTCCCTGGGTCTGCATGGGTTTCCTCCGGGTGCTCCAGTTTCCTCCTATGGTACAAAGATGTGTAGGTTAGGTGGATTGCCCATGCTAAATTGCCCCTTAGTGTCAGGGGGCTGGCTAGGGTAAATGTAGGGGGTTATGGGGATAGGGCCTGTGTGGGATTGTGGTTGGTACAAGCTGGATGGGAAGGTAGGGCAGTGGAGTTCAGTAAGACATTTGACAAGGTCCCTCATGGCAGACTGGTGCAGAAGGTGAAGTCACACGGGATCAGAGGTGAGGGGGCAAGGTGGATACAAAACTGGCTCGGTCAAAGAAGACAGAGGGTAGCAGTGGGAGGGTGTGTTTCTGAATGGAGGGCTGTGACAAATGGTGTTTCTCAGGGATCAGTGCTGGGACCTTTGCTGTTTGTAATATATATAAATGATTTGGAGGAAAATGTAACTGGTTTGATTAGTAAGTTTACAGACATACAAAGGTTGGTGGATTTGTGGAAAGTGATGAGGACCATCAGAGGATACAGCAGGATATAGATCAGTTGGAGACTTGGGTGGAGAGATGGCAGATGGAGTTAAATCTGGACAAATGTGAGGTAATGCATTTTGGAAGGCCTAATACAGATAGGAAATATACAGTAAATGGCAGAACCCTTAAGAGTATTGATAAGCAAAGGGATCTGGGTGTACAGGTACACAGGTCACTGAAAGTGGCAATGGAGGTGGAGAAGGTAGTCAAGAAGGCGTATGGCATGCTTGCCTTCATTGGCCGGGGCACTGAGTTTAAAAATTGGCAAATCATGTTGCGGCTTTATAGAACCTTAGTGAGGCCGCACTTGGAATATAGTGTTCAATTCTGGTCGCCACACTACCAGAAGGATGTGGAGGCTTTGGAGAGGGTACAGAAAAGATTTACCAGGATGGTGCCTGGTGTGGAGGGCATTAGCTATGAGGAGAGGTTGGAGAAACTTGGTTTGTTCTCACCGGAGCGACAGAGGTTGAGGGGTGACCTGATAGAAGTCTACAAGATTATGAGAGGCATGGACAGAGTGGATAGTCAGAAGCTTTTTCCCAGGGTGGAAGAGTCAATTACTAGGGGGCACAGGTTTAAGGTGTGAGGGGCAAGGTTTAAAGGAGATGTACGAGGCAGATTTTTTTTTGCAGAGAGTGATGGGTGCCTGGAACTCGCTGCAAGGGGAGAGAGTGGAAACAGATAAGGAAGTGACTTTTTAAGGGGTGTCTGGATGATTACATGGGAATAGGGAGATATGGTCCCCAGAAGGGTAGGGGGTTTTAGTTCAGTGGGGCAGCATGGTTGATGCAGGCTTAGAGGGCGAAGGGCCTGTTCCCGTGCTGGAATTTTCTTTGTTCTTGGTCCTTTGTTCTGCGCAGGTGGGATTCTGATTCAATGAGACAAGGAAACACCAAAGCAAAATGAAGTCATTTAGGAAATTGGAAATCAGTTTGGGGAAACAGTATGTGATTTGACATAAACAGAATCTGGCAATGCGTGAGAGGCCATTCGGCCCATTGAATCTCCTAGCGAGCATCTAACCCAGGCCCACACCACCCCACCTTGTCCCCATAACCCCAAGCAGTTACCATGGCCAATCCACCTAAACTACACATCTTGGATTGTAGGAGGAAACTGGAGGACCTGGATGAAACCCACGCAGACATGAGGAGAACGTGCAGACTCCACACAGACAGTGACCCAATCAGGTAATCAAACGCAGGTCCCGGGCCCCTGGTGCTGTGAAACAGCAGTGCCAACCATTGTGCCACCCCCATTTTAAATTGAAAGCAAACATTGAGACATGCTGAGATGTGAAATTTTGTTTTGTGATTATGTTCAAAACAAATCCTGAAAGCTGCTTTGATATGTCGGTACTGACTCGATGGGCCGAACAGTCTCTTTTGCACCAGAAGATTCTGTGATTCTGCTCTTGTGATTTTGAAGTTTTTGTTGTGATGTTTGCAATTAGAGTTTTATTGAAGAATATCAAATTCCATATTGATAATTATCAAAGGAATGCTACAGTTAACAATGAAAAGGCAAATTAGAACTCAATGAAAAAACTAGAGTCAGAACTGTTCCCCCACCGTGTTACTATCTACAAGATGCTTGGATCGGTGCAGCTCCAACAATACTCAAGAAGCTTGACACCATCCAGGACAAAGCAGCCCCTCTTGATTGGACACACATCTACAACATTCAATCTCTCCACCACTGACGCTCAGTAACAGCCGTGTGTACCATCTACAAGATGCACTGCAGCAATTCACCAAAGATCCTTAGCCAGCACCTTCCAAACCCACAACCACTTCCATCTAGAAGGACAAGGGCAGCAGGTATATGGGAACACCCCCACCTGCAAGTTCCCATTCAGTACTCTGACGTGGAAATATATCACCGTTCTTTCACAGTCAAAATCCTGGGATTCCCCCTCTAACGGCAGTGTGGGTCAACCCACAGCACGTGGACTGCAGCGATTCAAGAAGGCAGCTCACCACCACCTTCTCAAGGGCAACTAGGGATGGGCAATAAATTCTGGCCAGCCAGTGACACCCAGGTCTCATAAATGAATGAGGTGAAATATTGAAGAAAAGACTAAAGCTATACTAGATTGTGAAGTTTGGAACTCAGGCCTGGGACATCTTGGCCCACTTTCCAAACCTCAGGAATCTGCTGCCAACAAGGGCAGACGTTAAAGATAAGGTTCAACACCAGCTTTGGCGCAGCCTTCAGTTGCCTGAAGAAGAGAGTGTTTGAAGGTCAGGACCCCAAGCTCATGGTGTGCAGAGCAGCGTTGATAGCCACCCTCCTGTACGGCCCAGAGATGTGGACAATGTACAACAGGAACCTCAGAATCCTGGAGAATTTCCAGCAGTGCTGCCTCTGCGAGACACTGCAGCTCCATTGATAGGAAAGGCACACCAATGTCAGTGTTCCCACTCAGGCTGACATCCCCAGCATTGGAACATCGAGCACACTTACTGAGCAGACCACACTGTCCACATATCTGACACAAGACCCTGAAACCACTGCTTTACTTACAGTTTCCACACAGCAAGTGAGCCCCAGGAGGACAGAGGAAAAGCTTCAAGGAACTCCCTCACAGCCTCCTTGAGAAAGCACTGCATTCACACAGATATCTGGGAATCCCTGGCCCAAGACAGCCTGAATTGAAGGTAAAGCTTCAGGAAGGAAGTGTTTAGTGAGGAAAGGGGTTAGATTCTCACACCTCTCCACAGCCTTTCTCTCAGCGGCTGCACAATGCACCTTTGGTGGGATTTGATGGGATTTCCTGTTGACTCCACCCTACACTGCTGGGAAACTCGAGGTGGGATCCCACTGGTACTGGAAGATCCTGCCTGCAGAATGGCTGGAGAATCTAAGGGGCACACACACCAAGCAGGAAGTGAGGAAGGAAAATTTGAGATCTGAATGTTGTGAAGGAAGTTTTATTGAAAAGTTATTGTGAGATTTTGAGAATTTATATCCTTTTTGGAAAGTTGTTATTTCAGAATGACACAAAGAATCACAGAATTGCTCCTATACTGCAGGCCATTGATCCATCGTGTCTGCACCCCTCTCCAAACAAGCATCATCACTTAGTGCCATTTCCCTGCCTTTTCTCCTCACTCCTGCACATTGTTTCTATTCAATAAATCATTAACACCCTCTCAAAAGCTTCGATTTCTAAAACCCTCGTGCATTCGATGGATATGGACATGCCTCCTATCGGAAGGACAAGCACATGGGCAAAAGGGGCAGGATTACATTGTTAGTAACGAATGAAGTTAAATCTTTAGCAAGAAGTGATATAAGATGCAAAGGCGGAGAATCTGTGTGGGTGGAGTTGAGGAATCGCAAAGGTGAAAAGACCCTGATGGGAGTTATGTACAGACCCCCCCAGCAGGAGTCAGGATGTGGGACAGAAAATAAATCAGGAGATAGAAAAGGCAAATAAAAAAGGCAATATTACAATAATCCTGGGAGACTTCAATATGCAGGTGGACTGGGAAAATCAGGTAGGTAATAGATCCCAAGAAAAGGAATTTGTGGAATGTCTAAGAGGTGGTTTTTTTTGGAGCAGTTTGTGACAGAGCCGACTGGAGAACTGGCAATTCTGGATTGGGTGACGTGTAATGGGGCAGACTTGATTAGGGAACTAAAGGTGAAGGAACCCTTAGGGAACAGTGACCACAATCTGATAGAATTTACCCTGCAGTTAGAGGGGGAGAAGCTGGAATCAGATGTAAGGGTATTACAATTAAATAAAGGTAATTGCAAAGACATGAGGGAGGAGCTGGCCAGAGTTGATTGGACAGGGAGCCGAGCCAGGAAAACAGTGGAACAGCAATGGCAGGAGTTTATGGGGGTTATTCTCATTGTTCGTTGGAGCAAGCAGAGAGAAGGAGCGATTTGTGGCAGGAGTGTGAAGGTAAGCAATTGACTATTTTTTAGTTTTTCGTGGGGTTTCTCTTTTTTACAAGTTTCTTTGACGGTAAAATGGAAGTGAGCCGAGGGGTGACCTGGGGAGGGTTTGTTAGCGCTCAAGGTTTAAAAAGCAGGTGGCAGTATCCAGCGGGCAGTGTCGGTAACGGGCAGTGGAGTGAGCAAGTAGCAGACTGAGAGCTAACAGGGCTTTGGTTCAATGAGCTTAGGCAGAAACGGGCAAGGCAGGATAGGTTTAATTCTTAGTTTCTTTTCCTGCAGAGTTTGAAGAAAAGGGGAATTATGAGTGTGAGGCCAGTTTGTTGTTCTCAGTCTCGGATGTGGGAGGACCTGGAGGCTCCCGGCCTCCCGGACGTCCATATCTGTGCCGGGTGCATCGAGCTGCAGCTCCTAAGGGACCGCTTTAGGGAACTGGAGCAGCAGCTCGAGGATCTTCATCTGGTCAGGGAGAATGAGGTGGTGATAGATCGGAGTTACCGGCAGGCGGTCACACCAGGGCCACGGGAGGCAGGTAAATGGCTCACAGTCAGGAAGGGGAAAGGTCAGGTACTAGAGAGCACCCCGGTGGATGTGCCCCTTCACAATAAGTACCCCTGTTTGAGTCCTGTTGGGGGGGACAGCCCGCCGTGGGGAAGCAGCAGTGGTCGTGTATCCGGCGCTGAGTCCGGCCCTGTAGCTCAGAAGGGTAAGGAAAGGGGGAGGAAGGCAGTATTAATTGGGGTCTCTACAGTGAGGAGGTCGGACAGGTGATTTTATGGAGGTAGACGGGAATCTCGGATGGTAGTTTGCCCCCCTGGTGCCGGGATCTGGGATGTCTCTGGTCACGTCCAAGAAATCCTGAAGTGGGAGGGAGAGGAGCCAGAGGTCGTGGTACATATTGGTACCGCTGACATAGGTAGGAAAAGGGAAGGGGTCATGAGAAGGGAATATCCGGAGTTAGGTGGAGAGTTGAGAAAGAGGAACGCGAAGATAGTAATCTCAGGATTGCTGCCTGCGCCGCGGGAGAGTGAGAGCAGGAATGGAATGAGGTGGAGGGTGAATGTGTGGCTGAGGGACTGGAGCAGGGGGCAGGGATTCAGGTTCCTGGATCATTGGGACCTCTTTAGGGGCAGGTGTGACCTGTACAAAAAAGACGGGCTGTATTTGAATCCCAGGGGGACCAGTATCATGGTGGGGAAGTTTGCTAAGGCTACTGGGGAGAGTTTAAACTAGAATGGTTGGGGGGTGGGAATCAAATTGAAGTGACTGGGAGAGAGGAGGTTAACTCACAAAAAGAGAAAGCTTGTCGACAGTGTGAGAGGGAGGATGGACAGGTGATGGAGAAAGGGAGCGCTCAGACTGAAGGTTTGAGATGTGTCTAACGCAAGGAGTGTTGTGAACAAAGTGGATGAGCTTAGAGTGTGGATCACTACTTGGAAATACGATGTGGCCATTACAGAGACTTGGATGTCTCAAGGACAGGACTGGATACTTCAAGTGCCGGGTTTCAGATGTTTCAGGAGGGACAGGGAGGGAGGTTAAAGAGATGGGGGAGTGGCACTGTTGATCAGAGATAGTGTCCCAGCTGCTGAAAAGATGGACGCCATGGAGGGATTATCTACAGAGTCTCTGTGGGTGGAGGTTAGGAACAGGAGGGCGTCAATAACTTTACTGGGTGTTTTCTAAAGGCTGCTCAATAGGAACAGGGACGTTGAGGAGCAGATAGGGAAACAGATCCTGGAAAGGTGTAATAATAACAGAGTTGCCGTGGTGGGAGATTTTAATTTCTGAAATATTGATTGAAATCGCCCTAGAGTAAGGGATTTAGATTGGGGGGGGTGGGGGGAGGAGTTTGTTAGATGTGTTCAGGAGGGTTTCCTGACACAGTCCGTGGATAAGCCTCCAAGAGGCTGTACTCGATTTGGTATTGGGAAATGAACCTGGACAGGTGTCGGATCTCTCAGTGGGAGAGCATTTCGGGGATAGTGATCATAATTCTATCTCCTTTACATTAGCATTGGTGAGAGATAGGATCAGACAAGCTAGAAAAGTGTTTAATTGGAGTAAGGGGAATTATGAGGCTATCAGGCAGGAAATTGGAGGCTTAAATTGGAAAGAGGTTTTCTCAGGGAAATGTACAGAAGAAATGTGGCACATTTTCAAGGAATATTTGTCTGGAGTTCTATACAGCAATACCTCAAAGAGACAGGGAAGTTATGGTAGGTTACAGGAAGCATGGTGCATGAAAGCTGTAACAAATTTAGTCAAGAAGAAAAGCTTACAGGGAGCTAGGTAATGCTAGAGATTTAGAAGAGTATATGGCTAATAGGAAGGAACTTAAGAAGGAAATTAGGAGAGCCAGAAGGGGTCATGAGAAGGCCTTTTACATTCTACAAGTAGAAAGCATTCTACAAGTATGTGAAGAGCAAGGGGATAAGACATGAAAGAATAGGACCTATCAAGTGTGACGGTGGGAAAGTTTGTATGGAACCGATAGAAATAGCAGAGGTACTCGATGAATACTTTACTTCAGTATTCACAGTGGAAAAGGATCTTGGTGGTTGTAGAGCAGACTTGCAGTGGACTGAAAAGCTTGAGTATGTAGATATTAAGAAAGAGGATGTGTTGGAGCTTTTGAAAAGCATCGAGTTAGATAAGTCACCAGGACCAGATGGGATGTACCCCAGGTTACTATGGAAGGCAAGGGAAGAGATTGCTGAGCCTCTGGCAATGATCTTTGCACCATCAATGGAGATGGGAGAGGTTCCAGAGGATTGGAGGATTGCGGATGTTGTTCCTTTATTCAAGAAAGGGAGAAGAGATAGCCCAGGAAATTATAGACCAGTGATTCTAACCTCAGTGGTTGGTAAGTTGATGGAGAAGATCCTGAGAGACAGGATTTATGAACATTTGGAGAGGTATAATATGATTAAAAATAGTCAGCACGGCTTTGTCAAAGGCAGATCGTGCCTTATCTGCCTGAGTTTTTTGAGAATGTGTCGAAACACATTAATGAAGGAAGAGTGATAGATGTGGTTTATATGGACTTCAGGAAGGTGTTCGATAAAGTACCCCATACAATACTTATTGAGAAAGTGAGAGGGCATGGGATCCAAGGGGATGTTGCTTTGTGGATCCAGAACTGGCTTGCCCACAGAAGGCAGAGAGTGGTTGTGGATGGGTCTTTTTCTGCATGGAGGTCGGTCACCAGTGGAGTGCCCCAGGGATCTGTCCTGGGACTCTTACTGTTTGTGATTTTTATAAATGACCTGGATGAGGAAGTGGGGGGATGGGTTAGTAAGTTTGCTGATGACACGAAGGTTGGAGGTGTTGTGGATAGTGTGGAGGGATGTCAGAAGTTGCAGTGAGACATAGATAGGATGCAAGACTGGGCGGAGAAGTGGCAAATGGACTTCAACCCGGATAAATGTGTAGTGGTTCATTTTGGCAGGTCAAATAGGATGAAGGAATATAATATTATGGGTAAGACTCTTGGCAGTGTGGGAGATCAGAAGGATCTTGGGGGCTGGGTTCATAGGACGCTCAAATCAGCTTCGCAGGTAGAGGATGTGGTTAAGAAGGCGTATGGTGTACTGGCATTCATCAATCGAGGGATTGAGTTTAGGAGTCGGGAGATAATGCTGCAGCTTATAAGACCCTTGTCAGACTCCACTTGGAGGACTGTGCGCAGTTCTGGTCACCTCACTACAGGAAGGATGTGGAAGCTATTGAGAGGGCGCAGAGGAGATTTACAAGGATGTTACCTGGATTGGGAGGCATGCCTTATGAAGATAGGTTGAGAGAACATAGAACATAGAACATTACAGCGCAGAACAGGCCCTTCGGCCCACGATGTTGCGCCGACCAGTTAAAAAACAATGACCCTCTAACCTAAACCAAACCCTTTCCATCCATAAACCTATCCACGGATCTCTTAAACGCCCCCAAACTAGGCGCATTTACAACCGCAGCAGGCAGGGCATTCCAATCCCTCACCACCCTCTGGGTAAAGAACCTACCCCTGACATCCGTCCTATAACTACCCCCCCTTAATTTAAAGCTATGCCCCCTCGTGCTAGCTTTCTCCATCCGAGGAAAAAGGCTATCACTATCCACCCTATCTAAACCTCTAATCATCTTATATGTTTCAATAAGGTCCCCTCTTAGCCGCCTTCTTTCTAACGAAAACAGCCTCAAATCCCTGAGCCTCTCCTCATAGGACCTTCCCTCCATACCAGGCAACATCCTGGTAAACCTCCTCTGCACCCTCTCCAATGCCTCCACATCCTTCCTATAATGTGGGGACCAGAACTGCACACAATACTCCAAGTGCGGCCGCACCAGAGTTTTGTACAATTGCAACATGACGTTGCAGCTCCTAAATTCAATCCCCCTACCAATAAACGCCAAGACACCGTATGCCTTCCTAACAACCTTATCTACTTGATTCCCAACTTTCAGAGAGCTCGGTCTTTTCTCCCTGGAGAGACAAAGGATGAGGGGTGACCTGATAGAGGTGTATAAGATGTTGAGAGGTATTGATCGAGTGGATAGTCAGAGGTTTTTCCCCAGGGCTGGAATGGTTACTACGAGAGGACACAGGTTTAAGGTGCGGGGGAATAGGTAGAGAGGAGATGTCAGGGGTAAGTTTTTCACTCAGAGGGTGGTGAGTGAGTGGAATCGGCTGCTGGTGGTGGTGGTGGAGGCGGATTCGATAGGGTCTTTTAAGAGACTCTTAGATAAGTACAAGGAACTTAGTGAGATAGAGGGTTGTAGGTAGGCCTAGTAGGTAGGGACATGTTCGGAGCAACTTGTGGGCCGAAGGGCCTGTTTGTGCTGTAGTTTTCCTATGTTTCTATGTTCTATTCGGAAGGCACAACAGAAATTCATCGCAAGGAGGAGGAAAGATGCTCAGGGGAGGGCGAGGCATCCATCACTGACGAGGGGAGTGAAGGACAGCATAAAAGCAAAAGAAAAAGCAGTGGCGAGGATTAGTGGGAAACCAGAGGATTGGGAAGCTTTTAAAAGCGAGCAGAGGACAACTAAAAATGCTATAAGGGGGCAGAAGATGAAATATGAGTGTAAGTTAGCTGGTAATATAAAAGCTGAGAGAGAGGCAAAAATAGTGATTGGATCACTGGAAAATGAGGCTGGAGAAGTAATAATAGGAAATAAAGCAATGGCAGAGGAACTGAATAGTTACTTTGCATCAATCTTCACGGTGTAAGACACCAGTGGGATGTCAGAGCTCCAGGGAGTCAGGGGGCACAGGTGAGGGTAGTGGCCATCACTAAGGAGAAGGTTCTGGGAAAACTAAAAGGTCTGAAGGTGGATAAATCACCTGGACTGGATGGACTACACCCTAGGGTTCTAGAAGTGATAGCTGAGGAAATTGTGGAGGCATTGGTGGTGATCTTTCAGGAATCACTGGAGACAGGGAGGGTCCCAGAAGACTGGAAAGTAACTAATGTAACACCGCTAAATAAGAAGGGAGGGAGATGGCAGATGGGAAGTGATAGGCTGGTTAGCCTGACTTCAGTCATTGGCAAGATTTTAGAATCCATTATTAAAGATCGCAGAGTACTTGGAAGTGTATGATAAAGTAGGACTGAGGCAGCATAGCTTTGTCAAGGGGAGTCATGTCTGACAAATCTGTTCGAGTTCTTTGAGGAGGTAATAGGAAGTTAGATAAAGGAGAACCAGTGGACGTGATTTATTTAGATTTCCAGAAGACCTTTGAGAAGGTGCCACTTGGGAGACAGTTAAATAAGTGCCCATGGTGTTAAGGGTAAAATCCTGGCATGGATAGAGGATTGGTTGACTGTCAGAAGGCAGAGAGTGGGGATAAAGGGGTCCTTCTCAGGATGGCAGCCGGTGACTAGTGGTGTGCCTCAGGGGTCAGTGCTGGGACCACAACTTTTCACAATATACAGTAATGATTTGGAGGAAGGAACTGAAGGAACTGTTACTAAGTTTGCAGATGATACAAAGAGATGTAGAGGGACAGATAGTATTGAGGAAGCAGGGGGGCTGTAGAAGGACTTGGACAGGTTAGGAGAGTGGGCAAAGAGGGGGCAGATGGAATACAATGTGGAAAAGTGTGAGGTTATGCACTTTGGAAGAAGGAGTAGAGGCAGAGACTATTCTCTAAATGGAGAAATGCTTAGGAAATCAGAAACACAAAGGGATTTGGGAATCCTTGTTCAAGATTCTCTTAAGGTTAACATTCAGGTTCAGTCGGCAGTTAGGAAGGTAAATGCAATGTTAGCATTCATGTCGAGAGGGCTAGAATACAAGAGCAGGGATGGACTTCTGAGGCTGTATAAGGCTCTGGTCAGATCCCATTTGGAGAACTGTGAGCAGTTTTGGGCCCTGTATCTCAGGAAGGATGTGCTGGACTTGGAAAGGATCCAGAGGAGGTTCACAGGAATAATCCCAGGAATGAAGAGCCTGTGGTATGACGGTTGAGGACTCTGGGTCTTTACTCGTTGGAGTTTAGAAGGATGAGGAGGGAATCTCATTGAAACTTACAGGATACTGTGAGGCCCTGGATAGAGTGGATATGGACAGGATGTTCCCACTAGTAGGAAAAACTAGAACCAGAGAGGACAACCTCAGGCTAAAGGGACGATCCTTTAAAACAGAGATGAGGAGGAATTTCTTCAGCCAGAGAGTGGGGAATCTGTGGAACTCTTTGCCGCGGAAGGCTGTGGAGGGCCAGGTCATTGAGTGTCTTTAAGACAGAGATAGATAGGGTCATGATTAATAAGGGGGTCAGGGAGTATGGGGAAAAGGCAGGAGACTGGGAATGAGAAAAATATCAGCCACGATTGAATGGCGGAGCAGACTCGATGGGCCGAGTGGCCTCATTCTGCTCCTATATCTTATTCCTCAAGTTGAAATGAAGAAGAAATAAAGCTTAATCAAACAAAGGAGACTCGAGGAAGGGGATTTTCCAGCCACACTCACTCCAAAACTAGAAAATCCCACCTGAGGTCAATGGACTTTTCTATGGTCCACCCCTCACCCACTCCAAATCCTGGTAAAATTTGCCCCATGCTTTCAGTTTGGTGAAGGAGGGATGTTATATCAATAACCAAATACATTCAATCCCTCCTCCAGACTGCATCACATATTACAGACTGATAAATCTCAATTAGGTCCAAAAATGGTTGGAAGTTTGTCAATATAATAGGTTAGATTTTGTACAATCTGCAGCTACATCTGAGTGTTGTCCTTTCAGCCTGGTAATTAATAAGGGAGATTACAGAATGGGACAGGCGATGGGACCTTGGTGGAGAGGACGGGGATTGGGAATGAGGCTGGAGGATGCTGAGGAGAGAACATTCTGGAATAAAAGAACAAAGAACAAAGAACAATACAACACAGGAAACAGGCCCTTCGGCCCTCCAAACCTGCACCACTCATACTTCCAACTGGACCACTCATTTCTATCCCTCCATTCCCAGTCTGCTCATGTGACTTTCCAGATAAGTCTTCAACAATCCCAGCGTGTTTGCCTCTACCATCCTGCTTGGCAGCACATTCCAGGCCCCGACCATCCTCCGTGTAAAATACGTCCCTCTGACATCTGTGTTGAACCTTGCCCCTCCCCCACCCCCTCACCTTGAACCTGTGACCCCTTGTGTTCATTACCTCCGACCTGGAAAAAAATGTTCCCACTGTTCACCCTTATCTATGCCCTTCACAATGTAAGACACCACTATTAGGTCTCCCCTCATTCTCCATCTTTCCACAGAGAACAACCCCAGTTTAGGATGCTTCCTACCTGTTCAGAGACATCCAGGACCCCGGCACCAGGGAGGCAGACTACCATCCTGGAGTCTCGCTCGCGCCCACAGAACCGCCTGTCCGTGCCTCTAACCATCGTGTCCCCCAGCACTATTGCTCTCCTAATCCCCCTCTTTCCCTTCTGGGTCACAGAGCCTGACTCCGTGCCAGTGACCTGGTCATTGTGGCTTACTCCTGGAGGGTCATCCCCCCACAGTATCCAAAATTGTATACTTATTTTGGAGGGGGACAACACCAGGGGATCCCTTCACTGACTGCCCTCTCCCCTCCCCTCTCCTGTCTGTCACCCAACCCTTACTGTTAAGGGGGACAGCCACCAGGGTACTGTCAGGTACATCACCTTTACCCTTCCTAACCGTGACCCATGTGTCTTCCTCCCATGGCCCCGGTGTGACTACCTGCCTGTAACTTTTCTCTATTAATTTCTCATTCTCCCTGACTAGACCAAGGTCATCGAGCCGCAGCTCCAGCTCCCTAACGCGGTCCCTCAGGAGCTGTAGTTCCACGCACCTGGTGCAGACATGGACTTCCGGGAGGCTTGGTGACTCCATGAACTCCCACATCCGACACCAAAAACAACAAACTGGCCTCTCGCTCATAATTACTCCTTCTTTTAAAGTTCTGGAAGAACGAAGAACAGAAGCAGGTCGTGCCTTACAAGCCTAGTTGAGTTCTTCGATAATGTGACTGAACACATTGACGAAGGAAGTGCCGTGGACGTGGTGTACATGGACTTCAGCAAGGCGTTTGATAAGGTCCCCCATGCAAGACTTCTTGAGAAGGTGAGAGGGCATGGGATCCAAGGGCCTTTGGCCTTGTGGATCTAGAACTGGCTTGCCTGCAGAAGGCAGAGAGTGGTTGTGGATGGGGCTTTTTCTGAATGGAGGTCAGTCACCAGCGGAGTGCCTCAAGGATCTGTTCTAGGACCCTTGCTGTTTGTCATTTTCATAAATGACCTGGATGAGGAAGTGGAGGGATGGGTAAGTAAGTTCGCTGATGACACGAAGGTCGGTGGTGTTGTGGATGGTCTGGAAGGATGTCAAAAGTTGCAGCAGGACATAAATAGGATGCAGGACTGGGCGGAGAAGTGGCAGATGGATTTCAACGCGGATAAATGCGTAGACGTCCATTTTGGCAGGACCAATGGGATGAACGAGTACACTATCAAGGGCAGGAGTCTTAGTAGTGTTGAAGAGCAGAAGGATCTTGGGGTCCGGGTCCACAGGACTCTTAAATCGGCCTCGCAGGTGGAGGAGGTGGTCAAGAAGGCGTATGGTGTACTGGCCTTCATTAATCGAGGGATTGAGTTTAGGAGTCGGGAGGTAATGCTGCAACTTTATAAGACCCTTGTCAGGCCTCATTTGGAGTATTGTGCGCAGTTCTGGTCGCCTCACTATAGGAAAGACGTAGAAGCTATTGAGAGGGTACAGAGGAGATTTACAAGGATGTTGCCTGGACTGGGAGGCATGCCTTATGAAGTTAGGTTGAGGGAGCTGGGACTCTTTTCCCTGGAGAGACGAAGGTTGAGAGGCGACCTGATAGAAGTTTATAAAATGTTGAGAGGAATAGATAGGGTGGATTCTCAGAGGCTATTTCCCCGGGTTGAAATGGTTGCTACGAGAGGACACAGATTTAAGGTGCGGGGAGGAAAGTACAGAAGTGATGTTAGGGGTAAGTTTTTCACTCAGAGGGTGGTGAGTGAATGGAATCGGCTGCCGTCAGTGGTGGTGGAGGCGAACTCGCTGGGGTCTTTTAAAAGACTTCTGGATGAGTATATGGGGCTTAATGGGATTGGGGGTTATAGATAGGTCTATAGATTGGTAGGTGTTGATGTGATCGGCGCAACTCGTGGGCCGAAGGGCCTGTTTGTGCTGTAGTGTTCTACGTTCTATGTTCTATGTTCTAGAACCTACCCTGCTTCTGCCTGATTACGCCAAAGCCCATTGAGCCAAAGCGCTTTCAGCCTTCACCCTGCTCCCTCTCACCCTGCTCCCTCTCACCCTGCTCCCTCTCACTCTGCTCCCTCTCGCCTTGCTCCCTCTCGCCTTGCTCCCTCTCACTCTGCTCCCTCTCGCCCTGCTCCCTCTCGCCCTGCTCCCTCTCACCCTGCTCCCTCTCGCCCTGCTCCCTCTCACCCTGCTCCCTCTCGCCTTGCTCCCTCTCGCCCTGCTCCCTCTCGCTCTGCTCCCTCTCACCCTGCTCCCTCTCGCCCTGCTCCCTCTCACCCTGCTCCCTCTCGCCTTGCTCCCTCTCACCCTGCTCCCTCTCACCCTGCTCCCTCTCACCCTGCTCCCTCTCGCCCTGCTCCCTCTCACTCTGCTCCCTCTCGCCCTGCTCCCTCTCGCCCTGCTCCCTCTCGCCCTGCTCCCTCTCACTCTGCTCCCTCTCCCCCTGCTCCCTCTCCCCCTGCTCCCTCTCGCCCTGCTCCCTCTCGCCCTGCTCCCTCTCACCCTGCTCCCTCTCGCCCTGCTCCCTCTCACCCTGCTCCCTCTCGCCCTGCTCCCTCTCGCCCTGCTCCCTCTCACCCTGCTGCCCGCTGTGTAGTGCAGCCTTCCTTTTGTACCTCGCGCACCCTTCCCAGCTCCCCCTGTGACTTCCGCTTTACAGTTAAACTGCTTGGAAAAAGAAAAATCCCGTGATAAATAAGAATGTACTCAATTGCTTACCTTACTGCACCAGTCACAAATCGATCTTCCCCTCAGCTTGCTCCAAGGAACAGGGAATAAAACTGAGAGAAATTTTATTGACCCCGACTCCACATTCAGAGAATTGTTTTGTGGATCTTGTGTCAGGTCTTCTTGTGAGACATTTAACCCGAGGTTAGACCACAGACAAACCAGATTTCTCTCATTTTTGAAATATTCCACTATTTTGCAAACAAGAGCCCTCAGAATCAGGCTATTGGGCAAAGAACATAAGAACATAAGAAATAGGAGCACGAGTAGGCCAACTAGCCCTTCGAGCCTGCCCCGCCATTCAATAAGATCATGGCTGATCTGTCGCGGCTCAGTTCCACATTCCCGGCCTCTCCCCATAACCCTTAATCCCCTCGCTTATCAAAAACCCATCAACCCGCTTCTTAAAAATATTTAGCGAGGCAGCCTCCACCACTTCAACGGGCAGAGAATTCCAGAGATTCACCACCCTTTGAGTGAAGAAGTTCCTCCTCAACTCCGTTCTAAACCGCCTCCCCTTTATCTTGAGGCTGTGCCCCCTAGTCCTACTGTCCTTTCTGAGCGGGAAGAGTCTCTCCACCTCTATCCTATCCATCCCATTCATCATCTTATATGTCTCAATGAGATCTCCCCTCATTCTTCTAAACTCTAACGAGTACAAGCCCAGTTTAGTTTTCAGATTTAAATATCAAGGAGTCAACGCTGTGAAAGATCTATTAGAGTGAGCAATAATTTCTGCCTTTCAATGGCATTATTTTCATTTCCTACAAGTAAGTTTTATAAATTACTAAGAAATCCAGTGAAAGGCTTTTCTAATAACTGACCCCCCTGCCACCCCATAGCCTCAGTCGCTAGGCAACGCTCTGTGTGTAATCAACGGTCAACATCCCATCATCTCAATGTTACACATTCTCGAGATCGGCAACACCTAACGTGGCAGAACCTGCTGGTGGGAGGAGAGTGAGGAGTTTATCTGACAACATAGACCAGCCATTTATACTCCAATATAACTGATTAATTAATTGAAAATTAGATTATCAAAGGGAACACACGGTGCTTTTGTTTATTCCTTCATTTCATTTCCTTCATGTTTTCAGTCACATTTGGGCTTGGACTGGATTCAAGCACAGACAGATTTCCAAATAACCCTCCATCCTCCAAATCTTCAACTCACCCAAACACCTACAGTCCACGTCCAAACAGGGAGGAGCAGCGCTGTGGTATTGTCACGGACAACTGATCCATAAGACTCAGGGTAACACTCTGGTGACCCAGGTTCAAATCCCAATTGGTAATATTTGAATTCAATAAAAAAAATCTGGAAATAAGAATCTGCTGATGACCAGGAAACTGTTGTCGATTGTTGGAAAAACCCATCTGGTTCACTAATGTCCTTTAGGGAAGGAAATCTGCCGTCCTTACCCGGTCTGGCCTACCTGGAACCTCAGATCTACAGGGCTGGACAGTAAATACTGACCCAGCAAGAAACACCCACATCCCATGAACGAGTAAAAATCCCCCCCTTTACTCACTGACGCACTTCATTTACCAATCGAGCAACAGCTGGACATGAATATTTTCAGCCTTCACTCGGTCAGACCAGTCCCTCTGGAAAACTGTGAACAGTTTTGGTCCCCTTACCTAAGGAAATGGGGATCTGGCATTGGAGACAATGCAGAGGAGGGTTAGGTCGATCCCGGGAATGGAGGGATTTTCTTATGAGGAGAGGTGGAGCAGGTTGGCCATGGATTCACTGGACTTTAGAAGAATGAGACATAACCTTACTGAGGCAGATCAGATTCTTTTTTTTAAATTTTTTAAATGTTTATTCATTAGTGTCACAAGCAGGTTGACATTAACACTGCAATGAAGTTACTGTGAAAATTCCTTCGATCCTCAAGGCACTTGACAATGTCCTGCCAGCGTTAATCTTTCCTTTTCTTTTCACTTATCTGTAATTCGAGCAATGTCATGTGAGTGTCCCTTTAAGACAGTTTTTTTAAATCATGCATCAGTGATGTCTTTGGGGTAGAGTTAAGCCCTGGCAGTCAGCCGATCGGGGTTTCTCCTTTGGGTATTTAGTTTCATTTTCGGCAGTGTGTGTGTTTGGGAAACATTTAGCAGCAAGCTAAGAAACAAGTCGCATATACTCATCCAGAAGTCTCTTAAAAGACCCCATCGAGTTCGCCTCCACCACCACTGACGGCAGCCGATTCCACTCACTCACCACCCTCTGAGTGAAAAACTTACCCCTAACATCTCCTCTGTACTTGCCTCCCCGCACCTTAAACCTGTGTCCTCTCGTAGCGACCATTTCAACCCTGGGAAATAGCCTCCGAGAATCCACCCTATCTATTCCTCTCAACATTTTATAAACCTTTATCAGGTCGCCTCTCAACCTTCGTCTCTCCAGGGAGAAGAGACCTAGCTCCCTCAACCTATCTTCATAAGGCATGCCTCCCAATCCAGGCAACATCCTTGTAAATCTCCTCTGTACCCTTTCAATAGCTTCCACATCCTTCCTGTAGTGAGGCGACCAGAACTGCGCACAGTACTCCAAGTGGGGTCTGACAAGAGCCTTCCATTGTTTGCTGGAGCAGACGAGTGAAGGAACAGAGAGAGAGCTAAGATTTTACCTGTTAAAAACCTGTTTAAATTAAGTTTAAAGCACTTTGTTCTTTGTAGAACTGTTTAAAGCATTTATTTATTGTATTTACTGCTTTAAGAATTCTGAGGGAGTGGTTAGCAGGCAGTTGTGGGACATCAGCTTTAAATCAGCGCCAGGTTTAAAAGGAGGCCTGGTGTAGACAGCGGGCAGCGTCTGAGCGGGCAGCGGAGTGAGTGGGAAGCAGAGTGAGCTACTAGGGCTTAATATCAAAAAGGGCTGGAAGGAAAAAAGGCCAGGTGAGTTCATTTGAAAAACAAAAAAAACAAAAAAATTTTTTCAAAACTACTACAGTGAATAATGGAGGGGCATGTGATGTGTGGTTTCTGTATAATGTGGGAACTGGTGGACCCTAGGGTTCATCCCAGTGACCATGTCTGCAGTAAGTGCAGGTTGCTAGAGGAGCTCCAGCTCAGGGTAAATGAGCTGGCCTCTGAGCTACAGACACTGAGGCTCATCAGGGGGAGAGAGGGTACCATTGTCAATGGGGTGCAAGTGACATCCACCCCCCCTAGACTGGCTAACTCTAAGGGTCAGGGACAAAAGGGGGCTGCTGGGAGGAGGAAGGGGGGTGAGGAGCGGAGGCCTCAGCCTCTTAATCTGCATAACAGGTTTGAGGTTCTTGCTTCCAGGCTGGACGAGAACGAGGCAGGTGAGGTTGGTGAGCAAACTGCACACGGTACAGTGCTGCAGTAGGACATAGTCAAAGAGAAGGGTAAAAGGAACGTAGTAGTGATTGGGGATAGTGGGGTGAAGGGTATTGACACTGTCCTTTGTCACAATGACAAAGTGCACAGAAGGGTGTGTTGTCTGCCTGGTGCTCGGGTCCGGGATGTCGCATCTGGGCTGCAGAGGAACCTGGAGTGGGAGGGTGAGAATCCGGTCGTTGTGGTACATGTGGGTGCCAACGACGTAGGCAAAATGCGAACTGAGGATCTGGGGAGGGAATATGAAAAGCTGGGAATGGAATTAAAAAGTAGAACCGACAAGGTGGTTATCTCTGGGCTACTGCCTGAACCGAGTGCAGACAGGCGTAGGGTTGATAGGATTAAGGAAGTGAATGGGTGGCTCAGGGATTGGTGTGGGAGGAATGGGTTTGAATTTATGGGGCATTGGCACCAGTATTGGGGTAGGTGGGACCTGTTCGGGCGGGATGGGGTTGGTCTGAACCGTGCTGGGACCAGAGTGCTGGCGAATCGAGTAAAGAGGACTGTAGACAGGGCTTTTAAACTAATTATGGGGGGGGAGGGTGTGAGGGTAGGTGACCTTACGAGGTCTAAAGTTAAGGAGAGGGTACATGTAAGGGAAGAGGCCGAGGATGTCCCAATAATAGAGGGAGTAGGGGGCGTGAGTATGGTTGGTGGCGTTACGGCAAATAGGGTCCAGGTGAAGGCTGGGATGAAGGCGCTTTATCTGAATGCACGAAGCATTCGGAATAAAGTGGATGAGCTGGTGGCGCAGATCAGCACAAATGGATACGATCTGGTGGCCATTACAGAGACGTGGCTGCAAGGTGACAGGGACTGGGAGCTGAATGTAGAGGGGATTAAGGGTTATGGGGAGAGGGCGGGAAAGTGGAACTGAGCCACGACAGATCAGCCATGATCTTATTGAATGGCGGGGCAGGCTCGAAGGGCCAGATGGCCTACTCCTGCTCCTATTTCTTATGTTCTTATGTTCTTATGTTCTTAAGTGTTTAGGAAGGATAGGCAGGAGGGAAAAGGGGGGGGCGTAGCTCTGCTGATTAAGGATAGCATCACGGTGGTAGCAAGGGATGATATTGGAGCAAAGGAGGAAAGGGTAGAATCGTTGTGGGTGGAGATTAGGAACAGCAAAGGGAGGAAGACGCTGGTGGGTGTCGTCTGTAGGCCTCCGAATAATGATCTGGAGGTGGGGCGGGCTGTTAACGCGCAAATAAGTGCGGCGTGCAGGAATGGGACGGCCGTAGTTATGGGGGATTTCAATCTGCATATTGATTGGTCGACCCATGTTGGACGTGGGGGGCTCGAGGAAGAGTTCTCGGAACGCTGCCGGGATAGTTTCCTCGAACAGTGCGTGTTGGAGCCGACGAGGGAGCGAGCTATCTTGGATCTGGTGTTATGTAATGAGGCGGGTAGAATTAGGGACCTTGTGGTGAAGGATCCTCTTGGGGAGAGTGATCATTGTATGGTGGAGTTTCTGGTGCAGATGGAGGAGGAGAAAGTGGGTTCCCGGACACGCGTCCTTTGTTTGAATAGAGGGGAGTATGGTAGGATGAGAGAAGAATTGGCGAATGTGGACTGGGGGAACGCATTGGAGGGAGGGTCTGTTGAGGAGCAGTGGAGGATCTTTAAGGAGATCTTTCTTGGTGCTCAGCGGAAATTTATTCCGATGGTCAAAAAGGACCGTAGGAGGAGAGGTAATAAGCCGTGGATAACGAAGGAGGTGAAGGAAAGTGTTAAACTAAAAGCGGAGGAATTTAGAGTAGCTAAGAGTAGTGGGCGAGAAGAGGATTGGGAGAGGTTTAAATGTCAACAAAGATTGACAAAGAAGTTGATAAAGAAGGGTAGGAGAAACTATGAAGCTGGGCTAGCGCTTAATATAAAAAAGGATAGCAAGAGTTTTTATAAATATATAAAAAGGAAGAGGCTGGCTAGGGTGAATGTTGGTCCTTTAGAGGATGAGAAAGGGGACCTAGTGGTAGGGGATGGGGATATGGCTAAGGTATTGAATAACTTTTTTGTTTCTGTCTTCACGGAGGAGGACGTGAATAATTTGCCGGGTGTTAGCGATGGAAAGGTGGTAGGACTGAAGGGTCTTAATGACATTACTGTTACTAGAGAGGCGGTGCTCGACAGACTGGAGGGGCTGATTGTGGACAAGTCCCCAGGACCGGATGGAATGCATCCGAGGGTTCTGAAAGAAATGGTGGAGGTGATAGTGGATGCCTTGGTGGTTATTTTCCAGACGTCGCTGGATTCCGGGGAAGTGCCGGATGATTGGAAAACGGCTAATGTTACGCCGTTGTTTAAGAAAGCTGCCAGGTAAAAGGCGGGGAATTATAGGCCGGTTAGTTTAACGTCTGTGGTGGGTAAAATGTTAGAATCTGTCATTAAGGAGGAAATTGCGAGGCATCTTGAAGGGAATTGCTTGATAGAGCAGACGCAGCACGGTTTCATTAAAGGGAAGTCGTGTCTGACAAATTTACTGGAGTTCTATGAGGATGTGTCTAGGGCGGTGGATAGAGGAGAGCCGGTGGATGTGGTCTTTCTAGATTTTCAGAAGGCGTTTGACAAAGTGCCTCACAAGAGGTTATTGCAGAAGGTCGAGGGACATGGAGTTGGGGGTAGGGTGTCAGCGTGGATAGAGGATTGGTTGTCAAATAGGAGGCAGAGAGTGGGGGTTAATGGGTGCTATTCGGATTGGCGGATGGTGACTAGTGGAGTGCCCCAGGGGTCGGTGCTGGGGCCTCAGCTTTTTACCATTTATATAGATGATCTGGAGGAGGGAACCGAGTGTAGACTGTCGAAATTTGCTGATGACACCAAGATTGGGGGAACGGCAAATTGTGCGGAGGGTGTGGAGAGTCTGCAGAAGGATCTAGATAGGCTGGGCGAATGGGCCAGGAAATGGCAAATGGAATTTAATGTTGGCAAGTGTGAGGTGGTCCACTTTGGTAGGAAGAATGGTAGGAAGGATTATTACTTACGGAGCGAAAAACTGCAGCAGGCGACGGTGCAGAGGGACCTCGGGGTCCTTGTGCATGAGTCGCAAAAACCCAGCTTGCAGGTGCAGCAGGTGGTCAGGAAGGCGAATGGGATGCTCGCCTTCATAGCGAGGGGGATTGAATATAAAAGTATAGGGCATTGGTGAGGCCGCAGCTGGAGTACTGTGTGCATTTTTGGGCGCCGCACCTGCGCAAAGATATTTTGGCCTTGGAGGGAGTGCAGAGGAGGTTTACTCGGCTGATACCGGAGTTGAGGGGGTTGAGCTATGAGGAGAGGCTGAATAAACTGGGCTTGTACTCGTTAGAGTTTAGAAGAATGAGAGGAGATCTCATTGAGACGTATAAGATGATGAATGGGATGGATAGGATAGAAGTGGAAAGACTCTTCCCACTCAAAAAAGACAGTAGGACTAGGGGGCACAGCCTCAAGATAAAAGGGGGGCGGTTTAGAACGGAGTTGAGGAGGAACTTCTTCACTCAAAGGGTGGTGAATCTCTGGAATTCTCTGCCCGTTGAAGTGGTGGAGGCTGCCTTGCTAAATATATTTAAGACGCGGGTTGATGGGTTTTTGATAAGAGAGGGGATTAAGGGTTATGGGGAGAGGGCGGGAAAGTGGAACGGAGCCACGACAGATCAGCCATGATCTTATTGAATGGCGGGGCAGGCTCGAAGGGCTGGATGGCCTACTCCTGCTCCTATTTCTTATGTTCTTATGTTCTTATAAAGTTCCAGCATTACCTCCCGACTCCTAAACTCAATCCCTCGATTAATGAAGGCCAGTACACCATACGCCTTCTTGACCACATCCTCCACCTGCGAGGTCGATTTAAGAGTCCTATGAACCCGAACCCCAAGGTCCTTCTGATCCTCTACACTGCTAAGACTCCTACCCTTGATATTGTACTCCTCCATCCTACTGGACCTGCCAAAATGGACACTACACATTTATCCGCGTTGAAGTCAATCTGCCACTTCTCCGCCCAGTCTTGCATCCTATCTATGTCACGCTGCAACTTCTGACATCCCTCCAGACTGTCCACAACACCACCGACCTTCATGTCATCGGCAAACTTACCAACCCATCCCTCCACTTCCTCATCCAGGTCATTTATGAAAATTACAAACAGTAAGGGTCCTAGAACAGATCCACAGAACCATAGAAAATTACAGCTCAGAAACAGGCCTTTAGGCCCTTCTTGTCTGTTGCCGAACCATTTTTTGCCTAGTCCCACTGACCTGCACCTGGACCATATCCCTCCACACCCCTCTCATCCATGAACCTGTCCAAGTTTTTCTTAAATGTTAAAAGTGACCCTGCATTTACCACTTTATCCGGCAGCTCATTCCACACTCCCACCACTCTCTGTGTGAAGAATCCGCCCCTAATATTCCCTTTAAACTTTTCTCCTTTCACCCTTAACCCATGCCCTCTGGTTTTTTTCTCCCCTAGCCTCAGTGGAAAAAGCCTGCTTGCATTCACTCTATCTATACCCATCAAAATCTTATACACCTCTATCAAATCTCCCCTCATTCTTCTACACTCCAGGGAATAAAGTCCTAACCTATTCAATCTCTCTCTGTAACTCAGCTTCTCAAGTCCCGGCAACATCCTTGTGAACCTTCTCTGCACTCTTTCAACCTTATTTACATCCTTCCTGTAACTAGGTGACCAAAACTGTACACAATACTCTAAATTCAGCCTCACCAATGCCTTATATAACCTTACCATAACACTCCAACTTTTATACTCTATACTCTGATTTATAAAGGCCAATGTTCCAAAAGCACTCTTTACGACCCTATCCACCTGAGACGTCACTTTTAGGGAATTCTGTACCTGTATTCCCAGATCCCTCTGTTCAACTGCACTCTTCAGAGTCCTACCATTTACCCTGTACGTTCTACTTTGGTTTGTCCTTCCAAAGTGCAATACCTCACACTTGCCTGCGTTAAATTCCATTTGCCATTTTCCAGCCCATTTTTCTAGTTGGTCCAAATCCCTCTGCAAGCTTTGAAAACCTTCCTCACTGTCCACTCCACCTCCAATCTTTGTATCATCAGCAAATTTGCTGATCCAATTTACCACATTATCATCCAGATCATTGATACAGATGACAAACAACAATGGACCCAACACCGATCTCTGTGGCACTCCACTCGTCACAGGCCTCCACTCAGAGAAGCAATCCTCCACAACCACTCTCTGACTTCTTCCATTGAGCCAGTGTCTAATCCAATTTACTACCTCCCCATGTATACCTAGCGACTGAACCTTCCTAACTAACCTCCCATGAGGGACCTTGTCAAAGGCCTTGCTGAAATCCAGGTAGACAACATCCACCTCCTTCCCTTCATCCACTTTCCTGGTAACTTCCTCGAAAAACTCTAATAGATTGGTCAAACATGACCTATCACACACAAATCCATGTTGACTCTCCCTAATAAGTCCCTGTCTATCCAAATATTTGTAGATCCTATCCCTTATCACACCTTCCAATAACTTGTCCACCACCAACGTCAAACTTACTGGCCTGTAATTTCCTGGATTCCTTTTGGAATCTTTTTTAAACAACGGAACAACATAAGCCACCCTCCAATCATCCGGCACCTCCCCCGTGAATACTGACATTTTAAATATGTCTGCCAGGGCCCCTGCAAGTTCAACACTAGCCTCCCTCAAGGTCCGTGGGAATACCCTGTCCGGACCTGGGGATTTATCCACTCTGATTTGCCTCAAGACAGCCAGCACCTCCTCCTCTTTAATCTGTAAAGGTTCCATGGCCTCCCTACCTGTTTGCCCTATTTCTGTAGACTCCATGCCTGTTTCCTCAGTAAATACAGATGCAAAAAACCCATTTAGTATCTCCCCCATCTCTTTTGGTTCTGTACACAGTCTACCACTCTGGTCTTCAAGAGGACCAATTTTATCCCTCACTGTCCTTTTGCTCCTAACAAAGCTCTTTGGATTTTCCTTCACTCTGTCTGCCAAAGCAACCTCATGTCTTCTTTTAACCCTCCTGATTTCCCTCTTAAGTAGCTTCTTGCACTTTTTATACTCCTCGAGCATCTGATCTGTTCCTTGCTGCCTGTACATTTCATACAACTCTCTCTTCCTCTTAATCAGCGTTACAATCTCCCTCGAGAACCAAGGTTCCTTATTCCTATTTACTTTGCCTTTAATCCTGACAGGAACATACAAACTCTGCACTCTCAAAATTTCTCCTTTGAAGGCCTCCCACTTTCCATCCTTACCAGGGAACAGCCTGTGCCAATCCACACTTCCCAGATCCCTTCTCATTTCATCAAATTTGGCCTTTTTCCAGTTCAGAACTTCAACCCGTGGACCAGATCTATCCTTATCCATGATCACAGAACATAGACACAGAACCTCTTTGGTCACCTTTTCAAAGAACTCAATAAGGTTTGTGAGGCACGACCTACCCTTCACAAAACCGTGTTGACTATCCCTAATCAAATTATTTCCCTCTAGATGATTATAAATCCTAACTCTTATAATTCTTTCCAAAACTTTGCCCACAACAGAAGTAAGGCTCACCGTCTATAATTCCCAGGATGGTCTCTACTCCCCTTCTTGAACAGGGGGACAACATTTGCTATCCTCCAGTCTTCCGGCACTATACCTGAAGCCAATGACGACATAAAGATCAAAGCCAAAGGCTCTGCAATCTCTTCCCTAGCCTCCCAGGGAATCCTAGGGTAAATCCCATCTGGCCCAGGGGACTTATCTATTTTCATACTCTCAAGAATTGCTAACACTTCCTCCTTATGTACCTCAATCCCATCTAGTCTACTACCCGGTATTGCAGTATTCTTCTCGACTACACTGACTTTTTCCTGTGTGAATACTAACGAAAAATACTCATTCAGTGCCTCTCCTATCTCTTCAGGCTCCACGCACAACTTCCCACTGCTGTCTCTGACTGGCCCTAATCTTGCCCTAACCAATCTTTATTCCTGACATACCTGTAGAAAGCTTTAGGATTTTCCTTGATCCTATCTGCCAAAGTCTTCTCATGTCTTCTTCTAGCTCTTCTTAACTCTCTCTTTAGCTCCTTCCTGGCTAATTTATAACTCTCCAGTGCCCTAACTGACCCTTCACATCTCATCTTTACATAAGCCTCCTTCTTCCTCTTCACCAGAGATTCAACTTCCTTAGTACACCACGGTTCCCTCGCTCGACCACTTCCTCCCTGCCTGACAGGTACATATTTATCAAGGACTCGCAGTAGCTGCTCCTTGAACAAGCTCCACATTTCAGATGTTCCCAGCCCCTGCAATTTCCTACTCCACCCTATGTATCCTAAATCTCGCCTGAAAGCCTCATAATTACCTTTCCCCCAGCTATAACTTCTGCCCTTCGGTATATGCCTATCCCTTTCCATCACTAAGGTAAACATAACCGAATTGTGGTCACTATCACCAAAGTGCTCACCTACCTCCAAGTCTAACACCTGGTCTGGTTCATTACCCAGTACCAAATCCAATGTGGCCTCACCTCTTGTTGGCCTATCTACATACTGTGTCAGGAAACCTTCCTGCACACATTGGGCAAAAACTGACCCCTCTCATGTGCTTGAACTATAGCTTTTCCAATCGATATTTGTAAAGTTAAAGTCCCCCATAACAACTACCCTGTTCCTTGGGCACCTATCCAGGATCATCTTTGCAATCCTTTCCTCTACATCTCTGGGACTTTTTGGAGGCCTATAAAAAACTCCCAGCAGTGTGACCTCTCCTTTCCTGTTTCTAATCTCAGCCCATACTACCTCAATAAACAGGTGCACACCAAAATGTCCTTTCTGCTACCGTAATACTGTCCTTGACTAACAATGCCACGCCTCCCCCTCTTCTACCACCTTCTCTGCTCTGACTGAAACATCTGAACCCCGGAACCTGCAACAACCATTCCTGTCGCTGCTCTATCCATGTCTCTGAAATGGCCACAATGAGGTGGTGATAGATCGGAGTTACCGGCAGGCGGTCACACCAGGGCCACGGAAGGCAGGTAAATGGCTCACAGTCAGGAAGGGGAAAGGTCAGGTACTAGAGAGCACCCCGGTGGATGTGCCCCTTCACAATAAGTACCCCTGTTTGAGTCCTGTTGGGGGGGACAGCCCGCCGTGGGGAAGCAGCAGTGGTCGTGTATCCGGCGCTGAGTCCGGCCCTGTAGCTCAGAAGGGTAAGGAAAGGGGGAGGAAGGCAGTATTAATTGGGGTCTCTACAGTGAGGGGGTCGGACAGGTGATTTTATGGAGGTAGACGGGAATCTCGGATGGTAGTTTGCCCCCCTGGTGCCGGGATCTGGGATGTCTCTGGTCGCATCCAAGAAATCCTGAAGTGGGAGGGAGAGGAGCCAGAGGTCGTGGTACATATTGGTACCGCTGACATAGGTAGGAAAAGGGAAGGGGTCATGAGAAGAGAATATCCGGAGTTAGGGTTGGTAAGGTGATGGAGAAGATCCTGACAGACAGGACTTATCAACATTTGGAGAGGTAAAATATGATCAAGAATAGGCAGCACAGGTTTGTCAAAGGAGATCATGCTTTACGAGGCTGATTAAATTTTTTGAAGATGTGACTAAACACATTGACGAAGGAAGAGCAGTAGATGTGGTTTACGTGGACTTCAGAAAGGTGTTCGATAAGGTGCCCCATGCAATACTTATTGAGAGAGTGAGGGGGCATGGGATCCAAGGGGACATTGCTTTGTGGATCCAGAACTGGCTTGCCCACAGAAGGCAAAGAGTGGTTGTAGATGGGTCTTTTTCTGTATGGAGGTCGGTCACCAGTGGAGTGCCCCAGGGATCTGTTCTGGGACCCTTGCTGTTTATGATTTCTATAAATGACCTGGATGAGGAAGTGGAGGGATGGGTTAGTAAGTTTGCTGATGACACGAAGGTTGTGGATAGTGTGGAGGGATGTCAGAAGTTACAGCGAGACATAGATAGGATGCAAAACTGTGCGGAGAAGTGGCAGATGGAGTTCAACCCAGGTAAGTGTGTGGTGATTCATTTTGGCAGGTCAAATAGGATGACAGAATATAATATTAAGGGTAAGACTCCTGGCAGTGTGGAAGATCAGAAAGATCTTGGGGTCAAGGTTCATAGGATGCTCAAAGCAGCTTCACAGGTAAAGGCTGTGGTTAAGAAGGCGTATGGTGTACTAGCCTTCATCAATCGAGGGATTGAGTTTAGGAGTCGGGAGGTAATGCTGCAACTTTATAAGACCCTTGTCAGACCCCACTTGGAGTACTGTGCGCAGTTCTGGTCGCCTCACTACAGGAAGGATGTGGAAGCTATTGAGAGGGTACAGAGGAGATTTACAAGGATGTTGCCTGGATTGGGAGGCATGCCTTATGAAGATAGGTTGAGAGCGCTCGGTCTCTTCTCCCTGGAGAGACAAAGGTTGAGAGGCGACCTGATAGAGGTTTATAAAATGCTGAGAGGAATAGATAGGGTGGATTCTCGGAGGCTATTTCCCAGGGCTGAAATGGTTACTACGAGAGGACACAGGTTTAAGGTGCTGGGGAGCAGGTACAGAGGAGATGTCAGGGGTAAGTTTTTCACTCAGAGGGTGGTGAGTGAGTGGAATCGGCTGCTGTCGGTGGTGGAGGCGGATTCGATAGGGTCTTTTAACAGACTTTTGGAAAAGTACATGGAACTTAGTAAGATAGAGGGTTATAGATCATCCTAGTTATCTCTAAGGTAGGGATATGTTCAGCGCAACTTATGAGCCAAAGGGCCTGTTTGTGCTGTCGTTTTTCTATGTTTCAATGTTTCAATGTTTCTTTTTATTTTTGTATCTGTTTTTCTTTTGCTTTTACAACTCTCTCTCTTCCTTTGAACTTCTATTTCCAGCTGTTTTATTTGTAATTGGATTCTTGCCATTTCCAATGATGCTGACTGTGTTTTTGGTCATTTTAAAAGCTGAGCCATTGCCGCCATTATCTCCAGCTTCCTCACCCTTCAGGTGAGATCAACTGGAACTTTGCTGCTGGTTCCAAAAGTTTTGTTTTGATTACCTTTTGTAAACCACCCTGTGTGACATTCTCCACCCCCAAGAAACATTTTAGCCACTGAAAGAGCAATAATTGCACAAAGCATTCCATAGTTAAACCATTGGATGCAACACACGAAGAGAAAACACAAATAGAACGTAGGAAAACTACAGCACAAACAGGCCCTTCGGCCCACAAGTTGCTCTACTCATATCCCTACCTACTAGGTTTACCTATAACCCTCAATCCCATTAAATCCCATGTACTCATCCAGAAGTCTCTTAAAAGACCTCATCAAATTTGCCTCCACCACCACCGACGGCAGCCGATTCCACTCACTCACTGCCCTCTGAGTGAAAAACTTACCCCTGACATCTTCTCTGTACCTGCTCCCCAGCACCTTAAACCTGTGTCCTCTCATAGTAACCACTCCAGCCCTGGGGAAAAACCTCTGAGAATCCATTCGATCTATACCTCTCAACATCTTACAACCTCTATCAGGTCACCCCTCATCCTTCGTCTCTCTAAGGAGAAAAGGCCGAGCACACTCAACCTATCCTCATAAGGCATGCCACCCAATCCAGGTAACATCCTTGTAAATCTCCTCTGCACCCTCTCAATAGCTTCCACATCCTTCCTGTAGTGAGGCTACCAGAACTGAGCACAGTCCTCCAAGTGGGGTCTGACTAGGGTCTTATAAAGCTGCAACATTATCTCCCGACTCCCTAATCCCAAACCAGGCAAGGAGTATCAATTTTAATCCTGGACCAGCCCCCAATTGTTAAAACCCAGGCCAGAAATTCCAAGGTGTTTTATGAAGTTAGCCTAGACTCTCACTGGAATCCTACTGCCTTGTCCAGCACAGAATTGAAGCGGGCGAGGGGCAGACAACAGAAATGTCCATTGACCTTGGGTGGGAATTTCCAGTCTCACTTGAGTGAGGCTGTAAAATCCCACCCCCTAAGTATTACATGTGAATTTTAGCATTGGTGAATATCAGATGGGTATGATTCAAGTGACCCACTAGGGAGCTTTGAGCAAACAAAGTTTATTTAGGTTCACAGTTAGAATATAACAAATCAAATTAGCAAACTTTTACCAATTACAAAATTTAAACATAACACAGTGTAACTCCTAACAGCTAGCTATCTCTGTTGTTCCAAGTCAAACATCATCCCACAGACACACACCCTTCTCTAGACTTCACACAGAAGCAGGTATGCTCATGTGACACTGGACTTGCAGCTTTTCAACACCTACTGTAGATTGATACTTTGAACAAAGAACAAAGAAAATTACAGCACAGGATCAGGCCCTTTGGCCCTCCAAGCCTACGCCGACCATGTTACCCAACTTAACTAAAACCCCCTACCCTCCCGGGGACCATATCCCTCTATTCCCATCCTATTCATGTACTTGTCAAGACGCCCATTAAAGGTCACTATCATATCAGCTTCCACTACCTACCCCAGCAACGAGTTCCAGACACCCACCACCCTCTGTGCAAAAAAATCTGCCTCGTACATCTCCTTTAAACCTCGCCCCTCGCACCTTAAACCTGTTCCCCCTAGTAATGTTGGATCAAATCTCCGAGGTTCCCCAGTCCTGGAACTTTCAAAAAGCTTCTGGAGTGAGAGAGAGAGATGGAGAGATGGGGAGATACTCCCTGCTTCCAGTAGCTTCTGACAGTGAGCAGAATTAAGGGGGGGTAGCTACAGGACGGATGTCAGGGGTAGGTTCTTTACCCAGCGGGTGGTGAGGGATTGGAATGCCCTGCCTGCTGCAGTTGTAAATGCGTCTAGTTTGGGGGCGTTTAAGAGATCTCTGGATAGGTTTATGGACGAAAAGGGATTGGTATAGGCTAGTGGGTCATTGTTTTTGTAACTGGTCGGCGCAACATCGTGGGCCGAAGGGCCTGTTCTGCGCTGTAATGTTCTATGTTCTATGTTCTATGTGACTGGAGAACAAAACTAAAGACTTGGAACTTGGAATGTTCTGTTAAAAAAAAAGTTGTCCCCAGGTGTCTGAGCTGACCTGTCAATCATCCACAAAACAAGCTCCACTCCACAATCCCCAAAGGACCATAAAAACCCAGAATACTGCATTAGAACATAAGAACATAAGAAATAGGAGCAGGAGTAGGCCATCTAGCCCTTCGAGCCTGCCCCGCCATTCAGTAAGATCATGGCTGATCTGTCGTGTCTCAGTTCCACATTCCCGCCCTCTCCCCATAACCCTTAATCCCCTCTCTTATCAAAAACCCATCAACCTGCGTCTTAAATATATTTAGCGAGGCAGCCTCCACCACTTCAACGGGCAGAAAATTCCAGAGATTCACCACCCTTTGAGTGAAGAAGTTCCTCCTCAACTCCGTTCTAAACCGCCCCCCTTTTATCTTGAGGCTGTGCCCCCTAGTCCTACTGTCTTTTTTGAGCGGGAAGAGTCTCTCCACCTCTATCCTATCCATCCCATTCATCATCTTATACGTCTCAATGAGATCTCCCCTCATTCTTCTAAACTCTAACGAGTACAAGTCCAGTTTATTCAGCCTCTCCTCATAGCTCAACCCCCTCAACTCCGGTATCAGCCTAGTAAACCTCCTCTGCACTCCCTCCAAGGCCAAAATATCTTTGCGCAGGTGCGGTGCCCAAAACTGCACACAGTACTCCAGCTGTGGCCTCACCAATGCCCTATACTTTTATATTCAATCCCCCCCGCTATGAAGGCCAGCATCCCATTCGCCTTCCTGACCACCTGCTGCACCTGCAAGCTGGGTTTTTGCGACTCATGCACAAGGACCCCGAGGTCCCTCTGCACCGTCGCCTGCTGCAGTTTTTTGCCCCGTAAGTAATAGTCCTTCCTACCATTCTTTCTACCAAAGTGGACCACCTCACACTTGCCAACGTTAAATTCCATTTGCCAGTTCCTGGCCCATTCGCCCAGCCTATCTAGATCCTTCTGCAGACTCTCCACACCCTCCGCACAATTTGCCATTCCCCCAATCTTGGTGTCATCAGCAAATTTCGACACCCTATATTCGGTTCCCTCCTCCAGATCATCTATATAAATGGTAAACCCAGCTTGCAGGTGCAACAGGTGGTCAGGAAGGCGAATGGGATGCTGGCCTTCATAGCGAGAGGGATTGAATATAAAAGTAGGGAGGTCTTGCTGCAGCTGTACAGGGCATTGGTGAGGCCGCAGCTGGAGTACTGTGTGCAGTTTTGGGCGCCGCACCTGCGCAAGGATATTTTGGCCCTGGAGGGAGTGCAGAGGAGGTTTACTAGGCTGATACCGGAGCTGAGGGGGTTGAGCTATGAGGAGAGGCTGAATGAACTAGGCTTGTACTCGTTAGAGTTTAGAAGAATGAGGGGAGATCTCATTGAGACATATAAGATGATGAATGGGATGGATAGGATAGAGGTGGAGAGACTCTTCCCGCTCAAAAAAGACAGTAGGACTAGGGGGTACAGCCTCAAGATAAAGGGGGGGCGGTTTAGAATGGAGTTGAGGAGGAACTTCTTCACTCAAAGGGTGGTGAATCTCTGGAATTCTCTGCCCGTTGAAGTGGTGGAGGCTGCCTCGCTAAATATTTTCAAGAAGCTGGTTGATGGGTTTTTGATAAGAGAGGGGATTAAGGGTTATGGGGAGAGGGCCAGAAAGTGGAACTGAGCCACAACAGATCAGCCATGATCTTATTGAATGGCGGGGCAGGCTCGAAGGGCCAGATGGCCTACTCCTGCTCCTATTTCTTATGTTCTTATGTTCTTAAATAGCTGAGGCCCCAGCACCGACCCCTGGGGCACTCCACTAGTCACCATCTGCCAATCCGAATAGCACCCGTTGACCCCCACTCTCTGCCTCCTATTTGACAACCAATCCTCTATCCACGCTAACACCCTACCCCCAACTCCATGTCCCTCGACCTTCTGCAATAACCTCTTGTGAGGTACTTTGTCAAACGCCTTCTGAAAATCTAGAAAGACTACATCCACCGGCTCTCCTCTATCCACTGCCCTAGACACATCCTCATAGAACTCCAGTAAATTTGTCAGACACGACTTCCCTTTAATGAAACCGTGTTGCGTCTGCTCTATCAAGCAAATCCCTTCAAGATGCCTCGCAATTTCCTCCTTAATGACAGATTCTAACATTTTACCCACCACAGACGTTAAACTAACCGGCCTATAATTCCCCGCCTTTTGCCTGGCACCCTTCTTAAACAACGGCGTAACATTAGCCGTTTTCCAATCATCCGGCACTTCCCCGGAATCCAGCGACGTCTGGAAAATAACCACCAAGGCATCCACTATCACCTCCGCCATTTCTTTCAGAACCCTCGGATGCATTCCATCCGGTCCTGGGGACTTGTCCACAATCAGCCCCTCCAGTCTGTCGAGCAGTCCAGAGTAAAAACCAACATGATGCAAATTAAACTGCCTCAGCGGCATAAAAGGATACCAGTTACAGACAAGACGGCACCGACAAAATCCTGCAGAAAACAGAATTAAAATGCATAGAGAATCTGGTGAACTGCTGCAGCAACAATAAACTCTCCTTCAATGTCAACAGAGCGAAAGAAATTGTCATCGACTTCAGGAAGCCCCTGTCTACATCAATGGGGATGAAGTAGAAAGGGTCAAGAACTTCAAGTTTTTAGGTGTCCAGATCACCAACAACCTGTCCTGGTCCCCCCCATGCTGACAATATAGTTAAGAAAGCCCCACCAACCTTCTACTTTCTCAGAAGACTAAGGAAATTAGACATGTCAGCTATGACTCTCACCAACTTGTACAGATGCACCATAGAAAGCATTCTTTCTGCTTGTATCACAGCTTGGTCTGGGCTCCTGCTCTGCCCAAGACCACAAAAAACTATGAAAGGTTGTGAATGAAGCCCAGTCCATCACACAAACCAGTCTCTCATTCTCTGACTCTGTCTACACTTCTCGCTGCCTTGGCAAAGCATCCAGCATAATTAAGGATGCCACTTAGTCCGGACATTCTCTATTCCATCTTCTTCCACTGGGTCAAAGATACAAAAGTCTGAGGTCACGTACCAATTGACTCAAGAACAGTTTCTTCCCTGCTGCTGTCAGGCTTTTGAATGGATTTACCTCACATTAAGTTGATCTTTCTCTGCACCCTGGCTACGACTGTAACACTACATTCTGCACCCTGTCCTTTCATAAGAACATAAGAAATAGGAGCAGGAGTAGGCCATCTAGCCCTTCGAGCCTGCCCCGCCATTCAATAAGATCATGGCTGATCTGTCGTGGCTCAGTTCCACATTCCTGCCCTCTCCCCATAACCCTTAATCTCCTCTCTTATCAAAAACCCATCAACCCGCGTCTTAAATATATTTAGCGAGGCAGCCTCCACCACTTCAACGGGCAGAGAATTCCAGAGATTCACCACCCTTTGAGTGAAGAAGTTCCTCCTCAACTCCGTTCTAATCCGCTCCCCCTTTTATCTTGAGGCTGTGCCCTCTAGTCCTACTGTCCTTTCTGAGCGGGAAGAGTCTCTCCACCTCTATCCTATCCATCCCATTCATCATCTTATACGTCTCAATGAGATCTCCCCTCATTCTTCTAAACTCTAACGAGTACAAGCCTAGTTTATTCAGTCTCTCCTCATAGCTCAACCCCCTCAACTCCGGCATCAGCCTAGTAAACCTCCTCTGCACTCCCTCCAAGGCCAAAATATCCTTGCGTAAGTACGGCGCCCAAAACTGCACACAGTACTCCAGCTGCGGCCTCACCAATGCCCTATACAGCTGCAGCAAGACCTCCCTACTTTAATATTCAATCCCCCTCGCTATGAAGGCCAGCATCCCATTCGCCTTCCTGACCACCTGCTGCTCTCTATAAACAATAAGTTTTGTCTGAGCAGTGTGAAAGAAACAATACATTTCACTGTTTCCTAGTACATGTGTAAATAATAAATCAAATCAAATTCTTCAAGGCATTTTACCGTCATAACAGGGTCAACGTTGAGAAATAGTTTCCCCTCATGAGAGAATATAGCACCAGAGAACACAGTCTCAGAGTAAGGTGTCACCCAGAGAGCAGGAGCAATTTCCTCTCTCAGAGGGGAGTGAATCTGTGGAATTCTTTCCCACAGAGGGCTGGCGAGACTGGGTTTTTAAGTATGTCCCAGGCTGAGACAGACAGATTTTTAATCTGTAAGGAAATGGAGGGATAAGGTGGGAGGCTGGAGTTGAGGATTACATCAGGCCAGTCATCACCAATTCAAAGTCAATTCAAACAGTCCCCAAATGTTAAAAAATTCTGTAAAAAATGTCAGGATCTGGTTCTGCATCTTCACCAAAAACTATTCAGTTCTTCCCTGGGCCAACGTTACTCCAACACCATCTTTTTTGGCAACATCCCGTTCGTATCTGCACTTGTTGCCAGTTTCCTTTCCCTTTCTAGCGAGCCAATTGCAGGCATTAAAACAGAGACATAAAAACCCAACAAACCTACTGGCCAGGGTCACACATCGGAAGCTCGCAGGGTAGGTGGGAGCTCAGCAGCACAGAGTGGTACCAGTGTTAGCCAAGAGCAGAGCACCAGGGCCACAAATGAACAGTCTGCAAAGAAAGAACTGAAATCAGGGATAAAGCAGTTTGAAGACGGCTTTTTGAGGAATGGTTTTGGTAATTGTGTCAACACAATTCTTATAGATCTTAAAGAGGCTTACAAGATAATGAAGGGGATGGATAGGGTAGAGGTAGAGAGATTCTTCCCGCTCAGAAAGGAAACCAGAACTAGAGGGCACAGCCTCAACATAAGGGGGGCTGGCAGTTTAGATCAGAGTTGAGGAGGAACTTCTTCACTCAAAGGGTGGTGAATCTCTGGAATTCTCTGCCTGTTGGAGTGGTGGAGGCTGCCTCGCTAAATATATTTAAGTCACGGGTAGATAGATTTCTGATCGACAAGGGAATTAAGGGTTATGGGGAGCAGGTAGGAAAGTGGAACTAATCCACTTCAGATCAGCCATGATCTTATTGAATGGCGGGGCAGGCTCGAGAGGCTGGATGGCCTACTCCTGCTCCTATTTCTTATGTTCTTATGTTCTTACGTATATCTGGATTTCCAGAAGGCATTTGACAAGGTGTCGCACAAAGACAACTACATAAGATAAAGATGCAAAGTGTTACTGGTAATGTATTAGCATGGATAGAGGATTCGTCAAGTAATAGAAAACAAAGAGTGGAGGGTAAATGGGTGCTTTCCTGGTTGGTGATCAGTGACTATTGGTGTGCCTCAGGGATCAGTGTTGGGACCGCAATTGTTTACGATTTACAGAGATGATTTGGAGTTGGGGACCAAGTGTAATGTGTCAAAATTCGCAGATGACACTAAGATGAGTGGCAGAGCAAAGTGTGCAGAGGATGCTGAAAGTCTGCAAAGGGATATAGATAGTCTCAGTGAGTGGGCGAGGGTCTGGCAGATGGAGTACAATGTTGGTAAATGTGAGATCATCAATTTTGGTCAGAATAACGGCAAAATGGAGTGTTATTTAAATGATAAAACATTGCAGTATGCTGCTGTGCAGAGGGATCTGGGTGTCCTTGTACAGGAATCTCAAGCAGTTGGTTTGCAGGTACAGCAGGTAATTAAGAAGGCAAATGGAATTTTGTCCTTCATTGCTAGAAGAATGGAGTTTAAAAACAGCGAGGTTACGTTGCAGCTGTATAAGGTGCTGGTGAGGCCACATCTGGAGTATTGTGTACACTTTTGGCCTCCTTACTTGAGAAAGGATATACTGGCACTGGAGGGGGTGCAGAGGAGATTCACTAGGTTGATTCCGGAACACCAACTCCTTGAGATTCCTGCACAAGGACACCCAGATCCCTCTGCACAGCAGCATGCTGCATTTTTTTACCATTTAAATAATAGTCCATTTTGCTGTTATTCCTACCAAAATGGATGACCTCACATTTACCAACATTGTACTCCATCTGCCACCATAGAACATAGAACATAGAACATAGAACATTACAGCGCAGAACAGGCCCTTCGGCCCACGATGTTGCGCCGACCAGTTAAAAAACAATGACCCTCTAACCTAAACCAATCCCTTTCCATCCATAAACCTATCCACGGATCTCTTAAACGCCCCCAAACTAGGCGCATTTACAACTGCAGCAGGCAGGGCATTCCAATCCCTCACCACCCTCTGGGTAAAGAACCTACCCCTGACATCCGTCCTATAACTACCCCCCCTTAATTTAAAGCCATGCCCCCTCGTGCTAGCTTTCTCCATCCAAGGAAAAAGGCTATCACTATCCACCCTATCTAAACCTCTAATCATCTTATATGTTTCAATAAGATCCCCTCTTAGCCGCCTTCTTTCTAGCGAAAACAACCCCAAATCCCTCAGTCTCTCCTCATAGGACCTCCCCTCCACACCAGGCAACATCCTGGTAAACCTCCTCTGCACCCTCTCCAAAGCCTCCACATCCTTCCTGTAATGTGGGGACCAGAACTGCACACAGTACTCCACGTGCGGCCACACCAGAGTTGTGTACAGTTGCAACATAACGCTGCGACTCCTAAATTCAATCCCCCTACCAATAAACGCCAAGACTTCGTATGCCTTCTTAACAACCTTATCTACTTGATTCCCAACTTTCAGGGATCTATGTACACATACACCTAGATCCCTCTGCTCATCCACACTATTCAAAGTCCTCCCGTCAGCCCTATACTCGACACATCTGTTATTCCTACCAAAGTGAATTACCTCACACTTCTCCGCATTAAACTCCATCCGCCACCTCTCGGCCCAGCTCTGCAACCTGTCTAAGTCTCCCTGCAAACTATGACACCCTTCCTCACTATCTACCACACCTTCGACTTTGGTGTCATCAGCAAATTTACTAATCCACCCAACTATACCCTCATCCAGATCATTAATAACCATGGCTGATCTTGAATCCCTACAGTGCAGAGTAGGCCATTCGGCCCATTGTGTCTGCATCAACCATATCCCCACTCAGGCCCTATACCCATAATCCCAGGTATTTACCCTAGCTAGTCCCCCCTGACACTCAGGAGCAATGAAGCTAACCCGCACGTCTTTAGACTGTGTGAGGAAACCAGAGCACTCGGATGAAACCCTCGCAGACACAGGGAGAACATGCAGACTCCACACAGACAGTGGCCCAATCCAGGATTCAAACCTGAGTCCCTGGTGCTATAAGGCAGCAGTGCTAAGCACTGTGCCATCGTGCTGCCCCACTGAACTGTGACAGTGTGCCTGACAGTAACTTCATGCAAGCCATTTTTTAAAATACTAAATAGACAGTTACATGGGTGAAATGGGCAGAAAGGGGTATGGGCCAAATGTGAGAAACTGGGGCAAGCTTAGGGGTTAAAAAAAGGGCAGGATGGACAAGTTGGGCCAAAGGGCCTGTTTCCATGCTGTAAACCTCTACGAGTATGAAATCAGATTGAGCTATTATATGGGATCAAACATAGATTTTGCTATTGCAGAACCTGCACATCACAAACCCAAACCCCAGTGTCCCCCACCCAACCTTGTGGTGTAAAAGGATAAAGGTCAGACGTCGATGAGTTTGTTACATAATCCTGGAACTTTGTGTTTGGTTTGGTCCGACAGGCTGAGTTTGTGACTGTGCCGAGTGGCAGTCCTGAAAAAGACCTCAGGCTGCGATCCTCAGTACGGCTAATATTGGACATTGCCCCAGTGTATCCAGTAAGGCTGGGATTTGGTGAGGAACCTCCATTTCCACTAGTTTTGGAGGCTTGTATTATCGGCCAGATGCCTGGAAAACTGTGACATTTGCTGCTTCTGGTTCTGATACCTGCAGTACGTGATGCAGGTTTTGTAGAGATCACACAACAGGAATAAAAGATTGGTTAGGGTAAGATTAGGGCCAGTCAGAGACAGCAGTGGGAAGTTGTGTGTGGAGCCTGAAGAGATAGGAGAGGCACTAAATGAATATTTTTCGTCAGTATTCACACAGGAAAAGCTCAATGTATTCGAGGAGAAAACTCAGATACAGGGTTGTAGACTAGATGGGATTGAGGTACATAAGGAGGAGGCGTTGGCAATTCTTGAGAGTATGAAAATAGATAAGTCCCCTGGGTCGGATGGGATTTACCCTAGGATTCTCTGGGAGGCTAGGGAGGAGATTGCAGAGCCTTTGGCTTTGATCTTTATGTCGTCATTGGCTACAGGTATAGTGCCGGAAGACTGGAGGATAACAAATGTTGTCCCCTTGTTCAAGAAGGGGAGTAGAGACCATCCTGGGAATTATAGACCGTTGAGCCTTACTTCTGTTGTGGGCAAAGTTTTGGAAAGAATTATAAGAGATAGGATTTATAATCATCTAGAGAGAAATATATTGATTAGGGATAGTCAACACGGTTTTGTGAAGGGTAGGTCGTGCCTCACAAACCTTATCGAATTTTTTGAAAAGGTGACCAAAGAGGTGGATAAGGGTAAGGCAGTTGACGTGATATATATGGATTTTAGCAAAGCGTTTGATAAGGTTCCCCATGGTAGGCTACTGCAGAAAATGCAGATGCATGGGATTGAGGGTGATTTAGCAGTTTGGATCAGGAATTGGCTAGCTGATAGAAGACAGAGGGTGGTGGTTGATGGGAAATATTCAACCTGGAGTTCAGTTACAAGTGGTGTACCTCAAGGATCTGTTTTGGGGCCACTGCTGTTTGTCATTTTTATAAATGACCTAGATGAGGGTGTAGAAAGATGGATTAGTAAATTTGCTGATGACACCAAAGTTGGAGGAGTTGTAGACAGTGAGGATGGATGTTACAGTTTGCAGAGGGACATAGATAAGCTGCAGAGCTGGGCTGAGAGGTGGCAAATGGAGATGAATACGGAAAAGTGTGAAGTGATTCACTTTGGTAAGAGTAACAGGAGTACAGAATATAGGGCTAATGGAAGGACTCAGTAGTGTCAGTAAGCAGAGAGATCTCAGGGTACATGTGCATAGATCCCTGAAAGTTGGCAGCCAGGTTGATAGGGTTGTTAAGAAGGCGTACGGTGTGTTAGCTTTTATTGGTAGAGGTATTGAATTTCGGAGCCGTGAGGTCATGTTACAACTGTACAAAACTCTGGTGCGGCCGCACTTGGAGTATTGCGTACAGTTCTGGTCGCCGCATTATAAGAAAGATGTGGAGGCATTGGAAAGGGTGCAGAGGAGGTTTACCAGGATGTTGCCTGGTGCAGTGGGAAGGTCTTATGAGGAAAGGCTGAGGGACTTGAGGTTATTTTCATTAGAAAGAAAAAGGTTGACAGGTGATCTAATTGAGGCATACAAGATGATCAGAGGATTGGATAGGGTGGACAGTGAGAGCCTTTTTCCTCAGATGGTGATGGCTAACACAAGGGGACATAGCTTTAAATTAAGGGGTGGTAATTATAGGATGGATGTCAGAGGTAGGTTCTTTACTCAGAGGGTAGTAAGGGCGTGGAATGCCCTGCCTGCAGCAGTTGTGGACTCGCCAACTTTAAGGGCATTCAAATGGTCAGTGGATAGGCATATGGATAACATTGGAATAGTTTAGGTTAGAGGGTCATTAGATTGGTTCCACTGGTCGGCGCAACATCGAGGGCCGAAGGGCCTGTACTGCGCTGTAATGTTCTATGTTCGATGTTCTACAGTCTAAATTTAGACTGAACCTAACTGGCTGTCTGGAATAGCACTGCATAATGCCAGTTACTCACTGTCACATGAAATCTGGCTTCTGACTTATCCAGTTGTTCAAGGGCTGAATCTGTGCGTGTTACAATCAGAGAACCCTTTCCATCTCAATCAGCATTCCATGAGAATACACCACATATTGGTTTAGTGTTCATCTGTACACACTCTCCTGTAGATATATATTCTCTACACTGTCCTGTGGATATATACTCTCCACATACTCCTGTGGATAAATACTCTCCACACTCTCCTGTGGATATATACTCTCCACACTCTCCTGTGGATATATACTCTCCACACTCTCCTGTGGATATATACTCTCCACACTCTCCTGTGGATATATACTCTCCACACTCTCCTGTAGATAAATACTCTCCACACTCTCCTGTAGATAAATACTCTCCACACTCTCCTGTGGATAAATACTCTCTACACTCTCCTGTGGATAAATACTCTCCACACTCTCCTGTGGATATATACTCTCCACACTCTCCTGTGGATAAATACTCTCCACACTCTCCTGTGGATATATACTCTCCACACTCTCCTGTAGATAAATACTCTCCACACTCTCCTGTGGATATATACTCTCCACACTCTCCTGTAGATAAATACTCTCCACACTCTCCTGTGGATATATACTCTCCACACTCTCCTGTAGATAAATACTCTCCACACTCTCCTGTGGATAAATACTCTCCACACTCTCCTGTAGATAAATACTCTCCACACTCTCCTGTGGATAAATACTCTCTACACTCTCCTGTGGATAAATACTCTCCACACTCTCCTGTGGATATATACTCTCCACACTCTCCTGTAGATAAATACTCTCCACACTCTCCTGTGGATATACACACTCTACACACTCCTGTGGATATATACTCTCTACACTCTCCTGTGGATATATACTCTCCACACTCTCCTGTGGATATACACACTCTACACACTCCTGTGGATAAATACTCTCTACACTCTCCTGTGGATTTATACTCTCCACACTCTCCTGTGGATATATACTCTCCACACTCTCCTGTGAATTTATACTCTCCACACTCTCCTGTGGATATATACTCTCCACACTCTCCTGTGGATATATACTCTCCACACACTCCTGTGGATATATACTCTCCACACTCTCCTGTGGATATATACTCTCCACACTCTCCTGTGGATATATACTCTCCACACTCTCCTGTGGATTTATACTCTCCACACTCTCCTGTGGATAAATACTCTCCACACTTTCCTGTGGATATACACACTCTACACACTCCTGTGGATAAATACTCTCCACACTCTCCTGTGGATAAATACTCTCCACACTTTCCTGTGGATATATACTCTCCACACTCTCCTGTGGATAAATACTCTCCACACTCTCCTGTGGATAAATACTCTCCACACTCTCCTGTGGATATATACTCTCCACACTCTCCTGTGGATATACACACTCTACACACTCCTGTGGATAAATACTCTCCACACTCTCCTGTGGATAAATACTCTCCACACTCTCCTGTGGATAAATACTCTCCACACTCTCCTGTGGATATATACTCTCCACACTCTCCTGTGAATTTATACTCTCCACACTCTCCTGTGGATATATACTCTCCACACTCTCCTGTGGATATACACACTCTACACACTCCTGTGGATAAGTACTCTCCACACTCTCCTGTGGATATATACTCTCCACACTCTCCTGTGAATTTATACTCTCCACACTCTCCTGTGGATATATACTCTCCACAATCTCCTGTGGATATACACACTCTACACACTCCTGTGGATACATACTCTCTACACTCTCCTGTGGATTTATACTCTCCACACTCACCTGTGTATATATACTCTCCACACTCTCCTGTGGATATATACTCTCCACACTCTCCTGTGGATAAATACTCTCCACACTCTCCTGTGGATATATACTCTCCACACTCTCCTGTGGATAAATACTCTCTACACTCTCCTGTGGATAAATACTCTCCACACTCTCCTGTGGATTTATACTCTTCACACACTCCTGTGGATAAATACTCTCCACACTCTCCTGTGGATAAATACTCTCTACACTCTCCTGTGGATAAATACTCTCCACAATCTCCTGTGGATAAATACTCTCTACACTCTCCTGTGGATAAATACTCTCCACAATCTCCTGTGGATAAATACTCTCTACACTCTCCTGTGGATATATACTCTCCACACACTCCTGTGGATAAATACTCTCCACACTCTCCTGTGGATATATACTCTCCACACTCTCCTGTGGATAAATACTCTGCACACTCTCCTGTGGATATACACACTCTACACACTCCTGTGGATAAATACTCTCCACACTCTCCTGTGGATAAATACTCTCCACACTCTCCTGTGGATAAATACTCTCCACACACTCCTGTGGATTTATACTCTCCACACTCTCCTGTGGATATATACTCTCCACACACTCCTGTGGATAAATACTCTCCACACTCTCCTGTGGATATATACTCTCCACACTCTCCTGTGGATATATACTCTCCACACTCTCCTGTGGATATATACTCTCCACACTCTCCTGTGGATATATACTCTCCACACTCTCTCCTGTGGATAAATACTCTCCACACGCTCCTGTGGATCAATACTCTCCTTTCTCTGGTGGGTTTTGTCGCCCCTTCGTAACAAAAAGCAGCTGCTGATGTTTATTTTCAAATTAAGAATGAAAGGAAAAAAAACAGGAATCCCGAGGGTTTCGATTAAAATGTACAAGAAATTTGATTTGCTGATATTTTATTCATCTGTTTATTACATCTTAATAATGCATGATGTATAATGTTATTAAACATTTAGTGCTGCTTATCTCATTCTCTGCCAGTGGGATTATTTAAATTTTACTAATTTTTATCAGTGCATAATCACTTTATTTATTGGCCAACTGTGAAATATTTATACATTCAGGAATGTGAATCCATACTTTTTACATCTGGATCATCTGAACTCTTTATAGAAGGTAATTAAATTGAAAGAATAGCAAATTAAAATGGAGTTTGCAAATTCATTGTCTGATGTGAAACAGAAACATTCTGAGGTTCAGTGTTGTGGACTTAAAACTAGATTCAACCTTCCAGAAGATATGATTTGACCCTGAACCACAGTCATAGAATCAGAGAATTCCTGCCTTGCAGATGGAGGCCATTTGGCCCATCAAGCCTGCACTGACAACAATCCCACTCAGGTTTTTTCGCTGTCATTGTCAGGTTGGAGGATAAGTGTTTCAGAATTCACTTTCTCTATTTGAAGCTGAGAGCAAGGATTTTCTGTCAGGAATATATCAGGGGAGCACGGAGGAGGACGTGAATAGTTTGCCGGGTGTTAGCGATGGAAAGGTGGTAGGACTGGAGGGTCTCAATGACATTATTGTTACTAGAGAGGCGGTGCTCGACAGACTGGAGGGGCTGATTGTGGACAAGTCCCCAGGACCGGATGGAATGCACCCGAGGGTTCTGAAAGAAATGGCGGAGGTTATAGTGGATGCCTTGGTGGTTATTTTCCAGACGTCGCTGGATTCCGGGGAAGTGCCGGAAGATTGGAAAACAGCTAATGTTACGCCGTTGTTTAAGAAGGGTGCCAGGCAAAAGGCAGGGAATTATAGGCCGGTTAGTTTAACGTCTGTTGTAGGTAAAATGTTAGAATCCGTCATCAAGGAGGAAATAGCGCGGCATCTTGAGGAGAATTGTTTGAAAGGGCGGACGCAACACGGTTTCATTAAGGGGAAGTCGTATCTGACAAATTTACTGGAGTTCTATGAGGATGTGTCTAGGGCAGTGGATAGAGGAGAGCCGGTGGATGTGGTCTTTCTTGATTTTCAGAAGGCGTTTGACAAGGTGCCTCACAAGAGGTTATTGCAGAAGGTGAGGGGGCATGGAGTTGGGGGTAGGGTGTTAGCGTGGATAGAGGATTGGTTGTCAAATAGGAGGCAGAGAGTGGGGGTCAATGGGTGCTATTCGGATTGGCGGTTGGTGACTAGTGGGGTGCCCCAGGGGTCGGTGCTGGGGCCTCAGCTATTTACCATTTATATAGATGATCTGGAGGAGGGAACCGAGTGTAGGGTGTCGAAATTTGCTGATGACACCAAGATTGGTGGAACGGCAAATTGCGCAGAGGGTGTGGAGAGTCTGCAGAAGGATCTAGATAGGCTGGGCGAATGGGCCAGGAAATGGCAAATGGAATTTAATGTTGGCAAGTGCGAGGTGGTCCACTTTGGTAGGAATAATGGTAGGAAGGACTATTACTTACGTGGCGAAAAACTGCAGCAGGCGACGGTGCAGAGGGACCTCGGGGTCCTTGTGCATGAGTCGCAAAAACCCAGCCTGCAGGTGCAGCAGGTGGTCAGGAAGGCGAATGGGATGCTGGCCTTCATAGCGAGGGGGATTGAATATAAAAGTAGGGAGGTCTTGCTGCGGCTGTATAGGGCATTGGTGAGGCCGCAGCTGGAGTACTGTGTGCAGTTTTGGTCGCCGCACTTACGCAAGGATATTTTGGCATTGGAGGGATTGCAGAGGAGGTTTACTAGGCTGATACCGGAGTTGAGGGGGTTGAGCTATGAGGAGAGGCTGAATAAACTAGGCTTGTACTCGTTAGAGTTTAGAAGAATGAGGGGAGATCTCATTGAGATGTATAAGATGATGAATGGGATGGATAGGATAGAGGTGGAGAGACTCTTCCCACTCAGAAAGGACAGTAGGACTAGGGGGCACAGCCTCAAGATAAAGGGGGGGCGGTTTAGAACGGAGTTGAGGAGGAACTTCTTCACTCAAAGGGTGGTGAATCTCTGGAATTCTCTGCCCGTTGAAGTGGTGGAGGCTGCCTCGCTAAATATTTTTAAGAAGCGGGTTGATGGGTTTTTGATAAGAGAGGGGATTAAGGGTTATGGGGAGAGGGCGGGAAAGTGGAACTGAGCCACAACAGATCAGCCATGATCTTATTGAATGGCGGGGCAGGCTCGAAGGGCTAGATGGCCGACTCCTGCTCCTATTTCTTATGTTCTTATGAGCAACAAGGAGGAGGAAAGCTGAATAAGTTTGCAGGGTTGGAGCAGGAGATTGCTGATCCTGGAGGCCTGTCCTGGTCAGATTGGTGGTGACCTTAGTTTCTGAGGAGTGGGACACAGAGTAACTGACAGCTCATCCCATCCCGAGGGGCATTAGCCAGGTCACAGATCCAATTCCTTCAGGACTCTGACCATGATTCCAAATTCTCCCATCCACTGGAATAATGGGTTCTTTCTGTTACTGGCTAACAACAGTCCTTGATCTCTGGAGTGAATCAGGGACAAGCCTTTTCCAGTTCTCCCCAGGTCTGTACACTGAGGACACTCACAGAGTTTAGTGGGAGGGCCAGCTGACGCTTGGTTCTGGGTGCACTGAGTGACCCAGTTCTCTGTGTCTCCTGACAAACCAGTTGGTGCTCTGGACTGGTTCTTGTGGAAGGGTAAGTTCAGAAGTTGAGGGTTGATGTGATCACTGTTTTTTGAATTAAAAGGATTGGGTAATACTGACAAATTTAACTGAGTTTTTTGAAGGTGTAACCAAAAAGGTAGATGAGGACAGTGCAGTTGATGTTTTCTACATGGACTTTAGCAAGGCCTTTGATGAGGTTGTTGCATAAGTTAAATATCATTGATCCAGGGTGAAATAGCCAAATGGATACAAAATTGGCTTGATGACAGAAGGCAGAGGGTGGTTGCAGAGGGTTGTTTTTCAAACTGGAGCCCTTTGAGCATCAGGGTCCCTCAAGGGTCAGTGCTAGGTTCACGGTTGTTTGTCATTTATATTATTATTTATGCTCAGTTAATGGCATGACATTGGGGAGAGTTACAGAACAAAGAGATCTAGGGGTACAGGTTCATAGCTCCTTGAAAGTGGAGTCACAGGTGGACAGAGTGGTGAAGAAGGCATTCAGCATGCTTGGTTTCATCAGTCAGAACATTGAATACAGGAGTTGGGACATCTTGTTGAAGTTGTACAAGACATTGGCCACACTTGGAATACTGTGTACAGTTCTGGTCACCCTATTATAGAAAGGATATTATTAAACTAGAAAGAGTGCAGAAAAGATTTCCTAGGATGCTACGTGAACTCGATGGTTTGAGTTATAAGGAGAGGCTGGATAGACTGGGACTTTTTTCTCTGGAGCGTAGGAGGCTGAGGGGTGATCTTATAGAGGTCTATAAAATAATGAGGGGCAAAGATCAGCTAGATAGTCAATATCTTTTCCCAAAGGTAGGGGAGCCTAAAACTAGAGGACATAGGTTTAAGGTGAGAGGGGAGAGATACAAAAGGGTCCAGAGGGGCAATTTTTCATTCAGAGGGTGGTGAGTGTCTGGAATGAGCTGTCAGAGGTAGTAGTAGAGGTGGGTACAATGCTCTATTTTAAAATGCATTTAGACTGTTACATGGTTAAAATGGGTATAGAGGGATTTGGACAAATGCGGGCAATTAGGATTAGTTTAGGTGTTTTAAAAAAAAGCGGCATTGACCATGCTGTAAACTCTATTACTCTATAAATCTATAACTCTATCAATACTCTTAAGGGTTCTGCCACTTACTGTGTATTTTCTTTCTGTATTAGACCTTCCAAAATGCATTACCCCACATTTGTCCGGATTAAACTTCATCTGTCATCTTTCTGCCCAAGTCTCCAAACAATCTGATGGCAGATGGACTTCAACGCAGATAAATGTGTAGTGGTCCATTTTGGCAGGACCAATGGGACGAAGGAATACAATATCAAGGGTAGGAGTCTTAGCAGTGTTAAGGAGCAGAAGATCTTGAGGTCCAGGTCCCTAGGACTCTTAAATCAGCCTCGCAGGTGGAGGATGTGGTCAAGAAGGCGTATGGGTGTACTGGCCTTCATCAATCGAGGGATTGAGTTTAGGAGTCAGGAGGTAATGCTGCAACTTTATAAGACCCTTGTCAGACCCCACTTGGAGTATTGTGCACAGTTCTGGTCGCCTCACTACAGGAAGGATGTGGAAGCCATTGAGAGGGTACAGAGGAGATTTACAAGGATGTTGCCTGGATTGGGAGGCATGCCTTATGAGGATAGGTTGAGGGAGCTGGGACCCTTCTCCCTGGAGAGACGAAGGTTGCGAGGCGACCTGATGGAGGTTTATAAAATGTTGAGAGGAATAGATAGGGTGGATTCTCGGAGGCTATTTCCCAGGGCTGAAATGGTTGCTATGAGAGGACACAGGTTTAAGGTTCTGGGGAGCAAGTACAGAGGAGATGTTAGGGGTAAGTTTTTCACTCAGAGGGTGGTGAGTGAGTGGAATCAGCTGCCGTCGGTGGTGGTGGAGGCAGATTTGTTAGAGTCTTGTAGGAGACTTCTGGATGAGTACATGGGATTTAATGGGATTGAGGGTTATAGATAGGCCTGGTAGGTAGGGATATGATCGGCGCAACTTGTGGGCCGAAGGGCCTGATTGTGCTGTAGTGTTCTATGATTCTACAATTATTTATTTATTAGTTACAAGTCAGGCTGACATTAATACTGCAATGAAGTTACTGTGAAATTCCATAGAAAATATTCTTTCTGGTTGTATCACAGCTTGGTATGGGTTCTTGCTCTGCCCAAGATCATAAGAAACTACGAAAGGTTGTGGATGTAGCCTAATCCATCACATAAACCAGCCTTCCATCCATTAACTCTGTCTTCATTTCCTGCTGTCTTGGCAAAGCAGCCAGCAGAATTAAAGACCTCATGTACCCCAGACATTCTCTCTTCCACCTTCTTCTGTCAGGAAAAAGATGCAAAAGTCTGAGGTCATGTACCAACTGACTCAAGAACAGCTTCTTTCCTGCTGCTAATAGACTTTTGAATGGACCTACCTCTACACGCTTGCTATGGCTGTGACACTACATTCTGCACTCTTTCCTTTTCTTCTCTATGATTGGTATGCCTTGTCTGTATAACGCTCAAGAAACAATACTTTTTACTATATGTTAATACATGTGACAATAATAAGTCAAATCAAATCAAATCAGTGATGGTGAAACTTTTGGAGAAGATACTGAGGGACAGGATATATGCAAATTTGGAAGAAAATGGGCTAGTTAGTGTCAGGCAGCATGGTTTTATACAGGGAAGGTCACGGCTCACCAATTTGATTATGTGTTTCAAAGAGGTGATAAAGAAAGTTGACGAGGGAAGGACTGTGGCACAGTGGTTAACACTGCTGCCTCACAATGCCACAGATCTGGTTCAATTCCAGCCTTGGGTGATTGTTTGTGTGGAGTTTACACGTTCTCCCGTGTCTGCGTGGGTTTCCTCCAGGTGCTTCGGTTTCCTGGTTAGGTTGATTGGCCATTCTAAATTGTCCCTTCATGTCAGGGGAGCTAACAGAGTAAATATGTGGGATTACAGTGATTGATGTTGTTGGGTTGATTGTTGTCAGTGTGGGTCTGATGGACTGAATGGCATCCGTCTGTGCTGTAGGGATTGCTATGATTCTGTGAATGTAGTTTATATGGACTTTAGTAAGGCATTTGACAAGACCCCACATGACTGACTGGTGCAAAAACTAAAATCAGGCTATGCTGGCGAGATGGATACAGGATTGGCTTGGTTACAGATGACAGAGCATAGCAGTGGAAGGGGATCAGTGCTGGGATCTCTGTTGTTGTGTAGTATATATGAATGATCTGGAAGAAAATGTGGGTGGCCTGATTAGTACGTTTACAGATGACATGAAGATTGGTGGAGTTGCTGATAGTGCTGGGAATTGTCAAAGGATACAACAGGATAGAGATAGATTGGAGACTTGGGCACAGAAATGGTATACCATCACAGAGGTTTACAGCATAGAAACAGGCCTTTTGGCCCAACTTGTCCATGCTGCCCTTTTTTTAAACCCCTAAGCTAATCCCAATTGCCCGCATTTGGCCCATATCCTTCTGTATCATCTTACCCATGTAACTGTCGAAATATTTTTTAGAAGACAAAATTGTACCTGCCTCTACTATTACCTCTAGAAGCTTGTTCCAGACACTCACCACCCTCTATGTGAAAAAATTACCCCTTTGGACACTTTTGTATCTCTCCTCTCTCACCTTAAACGTATGCCCACTAGTTTTAGACTCCTCTACCTTTGACTATCTAGCTGATCTGTGCCCCTCATTATTTTATAGACCTCTATAAGATCACCCCTCAGCTTTCTACACTCCTGAGAAAAAAGTCCCAGTCTATCCAGCCTTTCCTTATAACTTAGACCATCAAGTCCCGGTAGATGGCATTTAATCCAAACAAATGTGAGGTGATGCATTTTGGAGGAACAAATGTGAATTATACTGTAAATTTCAGAACCCTGAGGAACATTAACATACAGAGGGATCTGGGCGTGCAGGTCCACAGTTCCCTAAAAGTGGCAACACAGGTGGCCAAGGTGATTAAGAGGGCCATGACATGTTTGCCTTCATCAGCTGGGGCACTGAGTACAAGAGTTGGGAAATCATGTTGCAGCAATATAAAACATTGGATGGGCTGGATTTGAAGTATTGTGTGCAGTTCTGGTCACCACTCTTCTAGTAGTACGTGGAAGTTTTGGAGAGAGAGCAAAGAAGGTTCACCAGGACATTGCCTGGTCTCAAGAGTGTTGGCCATGAGGAGAGGTTGAATAAACTCAGATTGTTTTCACTGGAAAGACAGAGGCTGAGAGGAGACCTGATATCGGACTCCTTCGTTTGCTCTGGATCTGCACCATCACTTTTTGCACACTCTTTGGCAAGGATACATAGCAGATTGTCTTTCTTGGTGTCAGAATTCATTTTGACCATGGTTCCAAATGACACTGAGGCAGTTACACTGCTACAAAACCACTGCAGGTTATTCAAACACCAGCTATGTACAGTGCTGTTTCACTGGGCATTCACATCTCTGCACACTGGACAGAATCATCATGCCAGCAGTTCATTTTAGATGATGGAACCATTTCAGCAAACAGTCTGGTCTCACATTGTTGTCCTTTCCTTTCATCCACGTGAGAACAACACTTCCCCTCTCAATCTGCTTTTGGAGATCACACAATTGTTGATTCATCCACATTTCTTGTTGTACAGATGTTGAGATGTCTGTGGCAGTCCTGCCATTTATTTTCAGACAATTTGAACAACTCAAAAACAGGTTCCAACCATCACCTGGCCTGGAATCTGTTGCTGCACCTGCTCAATTTATTTAGTCACATCATTATTCAGTAATTGGATCTGCGTCTCCACCTCCACCGGTTTTACAAGATTCATCAAGGCTTCAGCCATCTCAAACCGAGTAAACATCAGCTTCTGATGGGTGCAATTCTCCCAGAGAAATTCTCCATGTTGAATTCAGATGAAAACTGGAGTAATTCCTTCCATATTTCCTGATCCCTTTAGCCCCAAGAACGATATCAAATTTCTTCTTGAAATTAGACAATGTTTTGGTCTCAGCTACTTTCTGTGGGAGTGAATTCCACACATTCCCCACCCTCTGGGTGAAGAAATTTCTCCTCATCTCAATTCGAAAAGGTTTACTCCTTATCCTCAAACTCTGACCCCTAGTTCTGGACTCCCCCCACCATCTGGAACATTCTTTCTGAATCTACCCTGTCTAACCCTGTTAGAATTTTATAAGTTTCTATCAGATCCCCTCTCACTCTAAACTCCAGTGAATATAATCCTAACCCACTCAGTCTCTCCTCATATGACAGACCTGCCATCCCAGGAATCAGCCTGGTAAACCTTCGCTGTGCTCCCTCTATAGCAAGGACATCCTTCCTCAGATAAGGAGACCAAAACTGTACACAATACTCCAGGTGTGGCCTCACCAATGCCCGTACCTCTGAAGAATTTAAACTCTTTACCTACACCTCCTGGTACACATGAGTAAACCTTACCCACACAAGTAAATTATTTAAAGAGATCTGGTACCTTCTTACCAATCAACCCCTGATGAGGCAGAGGAGTCAAGAAGGCGTACGGCATGCTTGCCTTCATTGGCCGGGGCACTGAGTTTAAAAATTGGCAAATCATGTTGCAGCTTTATAGAACCTTAGTGAGGCTGCACTTGGAATATAGTGTTCAATTCTGGTCGCCACACTACCAGAAGGATGTGGAGGTTTTGGAGAGGGTACAGAAAAGATTTACCAAGATGGTGCCTGGTGTGGAGGGCATTAGCTATGAGGAGAGGTTGGAGAAACTTGGTTTGTTCTCACTGGAGCAACGGAGGTTGAGGGGAGACCTGATAGAAGTCTACAAGATTATGAGAGGCGTGGACAGAGTGGATAGTCAGAAGTTTTCCCAAAATAGAATTAAATTTGTACAAGACATTCTAAGGAAACCTTTGGAGTACAATTCAGGTCACCCTATTATAGAAAGAATATTAGTAATCTAGAAAGAATGCAGAACAGATTTACTCGGATGCTACCGGGATTTGATGGTTGAGTTATGAGGAGAGGCTGAATAGATTCCTGAACTGTAGCTCCAATGTACAGCAGGATGAGAATAGGGAGGTTATGGATAAGGTTTCTAGGTCACAGCAGTGTATTGGCAGGTGGGAGGGTGGTTTGAAGTGCGGATACTTTAATGCGAGGAGCATATGCAATAAGGTGGATGAACTTGCAGCCTGGATTGGTGCCTGGGACTTCGATGTTGTGGCCATTTCAGAGACATGGATAGAGCAGGGACAGGAATGGTTGTTGCAGGTTCCGGGGTTCAGATGTTTCACTCAGAGCAGAGAAGGTGGTAGAAGAGGGGGAGGCGTGGCATTGTTAGTCAAGGACAGTATTACGGTAGCAGAAAGGACATTTTGATGTGGACCTGTTTATTGAGGTAGTATGGGCTGAGATTAGAAACAGGAAAGGAGAGATCACACAGTTGGGAGTTTTTTATAAGCCTTCAAAAAGTTCCAGAGATGTAGAGGAAAGGATTGCAAAGATGACCCTGGATAGGTGCGCAAGTAACAGGGTAGTTGTTACGGGGGACTTTAACTTTACAAATATTGATTGGAAAAGCTATAGTTCGAGCACGTGAGAGGGGTCAGTTTTTGTCCAATGTGTGCAGGAAGGTTTCCTGACACAGTATGTAGATAGGCCAACAAGAGGTGAGGCCACATTGGATTTGGTACTGGGTAATGAACCAGACCAGGTGTTAGACTTGGAGGTAGGTGAGCACTTTGGTGATAGTGACCACAACTCGGTTACGTTTACCTTAGTGATGGAAAGGGATAGGCATATACCGAAGGCCAGAAGTTATAGCTGGGGAAAGGTAATTATGAGGCTATTAGGCGAGATTTAGGATACATAGGGTGGAGTAGGAAATTACAGGGGCTGGGAACATCTGAAATGTGGAGCTTGTTCAAGGAGCAGCTACTGCGAGTCCTTGATAAATATGTACCTGTCAGGCAGGGAGGAAGTGGTCGAGCGAGGGAACCGTAGTGTACTAAGGAAGTTGAATCTCTGGTGAAGAGGAAGAAGGAGGCTTATGTAAAGATGAGACGTGAAGGCTCAGTTAGGGCACTGGAGAGTTATAAATTAGCCAAGAAGGAGCTAAAGAGAGAGTTAAGAAGAGCTAGAAGAGGACATGAGAAGACTTTGGTGGATAGGATCAAGGAAAATCCTAAAGCTTTCTACAGGTATGTCAAGAATAAAAGATTGGTTAGGGCAAGATTAGGGTCAGTCAGAGACAGCAGTGGGGAGTTGTGCGTGGAGCCTGAAGAGATAGGAGAGGCACTGAACGAGTATTTTTCATCAATATTCACACAGGAAAAAGTCAATGTAGTCGAGGAGAATACTGCGATACAGGCTTTTAGACTAGACGGGATTGAGGAACATAAGAAATAGGAGCAGGAGTAGGCCATCTAGCCCTTCGAGCCTGCCCCGCCATTCAATAAGATCATGGCTGATCTGAAGTGGATCAGTTTCACTTTCCCGCCCTCTCCCCATAACCCTTAATTCCCTTGTCTGTCAAAAACTATCTACCCGTGAATTAAATATATTTAGCGAGGCAGCCTCCACCACTTCAACAGGCAGAGAATTCCAGAGATTCACCACCCTTTGAGTGAAGAAGTTCCTCCTCAACCCCGATCTAAACTGCCACCCCACCCCCCACTTATCTTGAGGCTGTGTCCCCTAGTCCTATCCTTTCTGAGCGGGAAGAATCTCTCTACCTCTACCCTATCCACCCCTTTCATTATCTTATACATCTCTATAATATCCCCCCTCATCCTTCTAAACTCCAACGAGTACAGACCCAGTCTATTTAGTCTCTCTTCATAGTCTAACCCCCTCAACTCCGGTATCAGCCTAGTAAACCTCCTCTGCACTCCCTCCAAGGCCAAAACATACTTGCGTAAGTGCGGCGACCAAAACTGCACACAGTACTCCAGCTGTGGCCTCACCAATGCCCTGTACAGCTGCAGCAAGACCTCCCTACTTTTATATTCAATCCCCCTCGCTATGAAGGCCAGCATCCCATTCGCCTTCCTGACCACCTGCTGCACCTGCAAGCTGGGTTTTTGCGACTCATGGACAAGGACCCCGAGGTCCCTCTGCACTGTCGCCTGCTGCAGTTTTTCGCCACGTAAGTAATAATCCTTCCTACCATTATTCCTACCAAAGTGGACCACCTCGCACTTGCCAACATTAAATTCCATTTGCCATTTCCTGGCCCATTCGCCCAGCCTATCTAGATCCTTCTGTAGACTCTCTACACCCTCCGCACAATTTGCCGTTCCACCAATCTTGGTGTCATCAGCAAATTTCGACACCCTACACTCGGTTCCCTGCTCCAGATCATCTATATAAATGGTAAAAAGCTGAGGCCCCAGCACCGACCCCTGGGGCACTCCACTAGTCACCATCCGCCAATCCGAATAGCATCCATTAACCCCCACTCTCTGCCTCCTATTTGACAACCAATCCTCTATCCACGCTGACACCCTACCCCCAACTCCATGCCCCCTCACCTTCTGCAATAACCTCTTGTGAGGTACCTTGTCAAACGCCTTCTGAAAATCAAGAAAGACCACATCCACCGGCTCTCCTCTATCCACTGCCCTAGACACATCCTCATAGAACTCCAGTAAATTTGTCAGACACGACTTCCCTTTAACGAAACCGTGTTGCGTCTGCTCTATCAAGCAGTTCCCCTCAAGATGCCTCGCAATTTCCTCCTTGATGACGGATTCTAACATTTTACCTACAACAGACGTTAAACTAACCGGCCTATAATTCCCCGCTTTTTGCCTGGCACCCTTCTTAAACAACGGCGTAACATTAGCTGTTTTCCAATCTTCCGGCACTTCCCCGGAATCCAGCGACTTCTGGAAAATAACCACCAAGGCATCCACTATCACCTCCGCCATTTCTTTCAGAACCCTCGGATGCATTCCATCCGGTCCTGGGGACTTGTCCACAATCAGCCCCTCCAGTCTGTCGAGCACCGCCTCTCTAGTAACAGTAATGCCATTGAGACCCTGCAGTCCTACCACCTTTCCATCGCTAACACCCGGCAAATTATTCACGTCCTCCTCCGTGAAGACCGAAACAAAATAGTTATTCAAGACCTCAGCCATATCCCCATCCCCTACCACTAAGTCCCCCTTCTCATCCTCTAAGGGTCCAACGTTCACCCTAGCCAGCCTCTTCCTTTTTATATATTTATAAAAACCCTTGCTATCCTTTTATATATTAAGCGCTAGCCCAGCTTCATAGTTTCTCCTACCCTTCTTTATCAACTTCTTTGTCAATCTTTGTTGACATTTAAACCTCTCCCAATCCTCTTCTCGCCCACTACTCTTAGCTACTCTAAACGCCTCCGCTTTTAATTTAACACTTTCCTTCACCTCCTTCGTTATCCACGGCTTATTACCTCTCCTCCTACGGTCCTTTTTGACCATCGGAATAAATTTCTGCTGAGCACCAAGAAAGATCTCCTTAAAGATCCTCCACTGTTCCTCAGCAGACCTACCTTCCAACGCGCTCCCCTAGTCCACATTCGCCAATTCTTCTCTCATCCTACCGTACTCCCCTCTGTTCAAACAAATCCTCTGTACAATTTGTTTTTCCACTCATCTTTGTGTCATCAGCAAATTTCGTTACCCTACACTCAGCCCCCTCCTCCAGATCATCTATATAAATGGTAAATAGTTGAGGCCCCAGCACCGATCCCTGTGGCACTCCACTAGTCACCAACCGCCAATCAGAATAGCACCCATTGATACCAACTCTCTGCTTCCTATTAGACAACCAATCCTCTATCCATGCTAACACCTTACCCCCAACTCCATGCCCCCTAACCTTCTGAAGCAACCTTTTGTGCGGCACCTTATCAATCGCCTTTTGAAAATCGAGAAACACCACATCCACCGGTTCCCCTCTGTCTACCGCACTAGTCATATCCTCATAGAAATCCAATAAATTCGTCAAACACAACTTCTGCTTAATGAATCTGTGCTGCGTCTGTTCTATCAGACCATTCTTTTCTAGGTGCCTCGCTATTTCTTCTTTGATGACGGATTCTAGCATTTTTCCAACTACAGACGTTAAACTAACCGGCCTATATGGAGGAGGTGTTAGCAATTCTTGAGAGTATGAAAATAGATAAGTTCCCTGGGCCGGATGGGATTTACCCTCGGATTCTCTGGGAGGCTAGGGAGGAGATTGCAGAGCTTTTGGCTTTGATCCTCATGTCGTCATTGGCTACAGGTATAGTGCCGGAAGACTGGAGGATAGCAAATGTCTCCTTGTTCAAGAAGGGGAGTAGAGACCATCCTGGGAATTATAGACCAGTGAGCCTTAGTTCTCTTGTGGGCAAAGTTTTGGAAAGAATTATAAAGGATAGGATTTATAATCATCTAGAGAGAAATATATTGATTAGGGATAGTCAACACGGTTTTGTGAAGGGTAGGTCGTGCCTCACAAACCTTATCGAATTTTTTGAAAACGTGACCAAAGAGGTGGATAAGGGTAAGGCAGTTGACGTGGTGCATATGGATTTCAGCAAAGCATTTGATAAGGTTCCCCATGGTAGGCTACTGCAGAAAATGCAGATGCATGGGATTGAGGGTGATTTAGCAGTTTGGATCAGGAATTGGCTAGCTGATAGAAGACAGAGGGTGGTGGTTGATGGGAAATATTCAACCTGGAGTTCAGTTACAAGTGGTGTACCTCAGGGATCTGTTTTGGGGCCACTGCTGTTTGTCATTTTTATAAATGACCTAGATGAGGGTGTAGAAGGATGGATTAGTAAATGTGCTGACGACACCAAAGTCAGAGGAGTTGTAGACAGTGAGGATGGATGTTACAGTTTGCAGAGGGACACAGATAAGCTGCAGAGCTGGGCTGAGAGGTGGCAAATGGAGTTTAATAGGGAAAAGTGTGAGGTGATTCACTTTGGTAAGAGTAACAGGAGTACAGAATATAGGGCTAATGGGAGGACTCTTAGTAGTGTTGACGAGCAGAGAGATCTCAGTGTACATGTGCATAGCTCCCTGAAAGTTGGCACCCAGGTTGATAAGGTTGTTAAGAAGGCGTACGGTGTGTTAGCTTTTATTGGTAGAGGGATTGAATTTCGGAGCCGTGAGATCATGTTACAACCGTACAAAACTCTGGTGCGGCCGCACTTGGAGTATTGCGTACAGTTCTGGTCGCCGCATTATAAGAAAGATGTGGAGGCATTGGAAAGGGTGCAGAGGAGGGTTTACCAGGATGTTGCCTGGTATGGTGGGAAGGTCTTCTGAGGAAAGGCTGAGGGACTTGAGGTTATTTTCATTGGAGAGAAGAAGGTTACGAGGTGACCTAATTGAGGCATACAAGACGATCAAAGGATTGGATAGGGTGGACAGTGAGAGCCTTTTTCCTCGGATGGTGATGGCTAACACGAGGGGACATAGCTTTAAATTAAGGGGTGGTAATTATAGGACGGATGTCAGAGGTAGGTTCTTTACTCAGAGGGTAGTAAGGTTGTGGAATGCCCTGCCTGCAGCAGTTGTGGACTCGCCAACTTTAAGGGCGTTCAAATGGTCAGTGGATAGGCATATGGATAAGATTGGAATAGTTTAGGTTAGAGGGTCATTAGATTGGTTCCACTGGTCGGCGCAACATCGAGGGCCAAAGGGCCTGTACTGCGCTGGAATGTTCTATGTTCGATGTTCTAGATCAGAACTTTTTTCTCTGGAGTGTAGGAGGCTGAACATAGAACATAGAACATAGAACATAGAACATAGAACATTACAGCGCAGAACAGGCCCTTCGGCCCACGATGTTGCGCCGACCAGTTAAAAAACAATGACCCACTAATCTAAACCAATCCCTTTTCGTCCATAAACCTATCCACGGATCTCTTAAACGCCCCCAAACTAGGCGCATTTACAACTGCAGCAGGCAGGGCATTCCAATCCCTCACCACCCTCTGGGTAAAGAACCTACCCCTGACATCCGTCCTATAACTACCACCCCTTAATTTAAAGCCATGCCCCCTCGTGCTAGCTTTCTCCATCCGAGGAAAAAGGCTATCACTATCCACCCTATCTAAACCTCTAATCATCTTATATGTTTCAATAAGATCCCCTCTTAGCCGCCTTCTTTCTCGCGAAAACAACCCCAAATCCCTCAGTCTCTCCTCATAGGACCTCCCCTCCATACCAGGCAACATCCTGGTAAACCTCCTCTGCACCCTCTCCAAAGCCTCCACATCCTTCCTGTAATGTGGGGACCAGAACTGCACACAGTACTCCAAGTGCGGCCGCACCAGAGTTGTGTACAGTTGCAACATGACGCTGCGACTCCTAAATTCAATCCCCCTACCAATAAACGCCAAGACACCGTATGCCTTCTTAACAACCCTATCTACTTGATTCCCAACTTTCAGGGATCTATGTACACATACACCTAGATCCCTCTGCTCATCCACACTATTCAAAGTACTCCCGTTAGCCCTATACTCAACACATCTGTTATTCCTACCAAAGTGAATTACCTCACACTTCTCCGCATTAAACTCCATCTGCCACCTCTCGGCCCAGCTCTGCAACCTGTCCAAGTTTTCCTGCAAACTATGACACCCTTCCTCACAATCTACCACACCTCCGACTTTGGTGTCATCAGCAAATTTACTAATCCACCCAACTATACCCTCATCCAGGTCATTAATAAAAATCACAAACAGCAGTGGCCCCAAAACAGATCCCTGAGGCACACCACTCATAACCCAACTCCATGACGAATATTTACCATCAACCACCACCCTCTGTCTCCTATCTGCTAGCCAATTCCTGATCCAATTTCCTAGATTACCCTCAATCCCATACATCTGCATTTTCTGCAGAAGCCTTCCATGGTGAACCTTATCAAACGCCTTACTAAAATCCATATATACCACGTCAACTGCCTTACCCCCATCCACCTCTTTGGTCACTTTTTCAAAAAACTCAATAAGGTTAGTAAGGCACGACCTACCCGCTACAAAACCATGCTGACTATCTCCAATCAATTCATTACTCTCCAAATAACTATAAATCCTATCCCTAATAATTTTTTCTAAAACCTTGCCCACAACAGAAGTGAGACTCACCGGTCTATAATTCCCGGGGAAGTCTCTGTTCCCCTTCTTAAACAATGGGACAACATTCGCTAACCTCCAATCTTCCGGTACTATACCAGAGGCCAACGATGACCTGAAGATCAGAGCCAGAGGCTCTGCAATCACTTCTCTTGCCTCCCAGAGAATCCTAGGGTAAATCCCATCCGGACCAGGGGACTTATCTATTTTCAATCCCTCAAGAACATCCAGCACATCCTCCTTATCAACTGTAATACTGTCTATTCTATTCCCCTGCAACCCAGTGTCCTCCTCAGCTATATTCTTGTCCCCCTGTGTGAACACCGAAGAGAAATATTGGTTCAATGCCTCTCCAATCTCTTCCGGTTCCACACATAACTTCCCTCTGCTGTCTATAACTGGCCCTAATCTTGCCCTAACCAACCTTCTGTTCTTGACATACCTATAGAACGCCTTAGGATTCTCCTTAACCCTATCAGCCAAAGTCTTCTCATGTCCTCTTTTAGCCCTTCTTAACTCACTCTTCAACTCCCTCCTAGCCAATCTAAAGCTTTCTAGTGCACTACCCGAGCCCTCAAGTCTCATCCAAACATAAGCCTCCTTTTTCTTTTTAACCAACGAATCAACTTTTTTAGTGCACCACGGTTCCCTAGCCCTACCAATTCCTCCTTGCCTGACAGGGACATACCTATCATGGACTTACAGTAGCTGCTCCTTGAAAAAACTCCACATTTCGGACGTTCCCAGATCCTGTAGTCTCCTAGTCCAACCTATGCTTCCTAATTCTCTCCTAATGGCCTCATAATTACCCTTCCCCCAGGTAAAACTACTGACCCGAGGTTCATGCCTATCCCTTTCCATCACTAAGGTGAACGTAATCGAATTGTGGTCACTATCGCCAAAATGCACTCCAACTTCCAAGTCCAGCACCTGGTCTGGCTCATTTCCCAGCACCAAATCCAATATAGCCTCACCTCTAGTTGGCCTATCTACATACTGAGTCAAAAAACCTTCCTGCACGCTTTGTACAAAAACTGACCCCTCTAACGAGCTAGAGCTATAACAATTCCAATCAATATTAGTAAAGTTAAAGTCCCCCATAACAATTACCCTATTACTTTCACTCCTAACCAGGATCGTCTCCGCAATCCTTTCCTCAACTTCTCTAGAACTTTTAGGAGGTCTATAAAAGACTCCCAACAGGGTGACCTCTCCTCTCCTATTTCTAATCTCAGCCCCATACTACCTCAACAGACAAGTCCTCATCAAACTTCCTCTCTGACACTGTGATACAGTCCCTGACCAATAATGCTATCCCTCCCCCCCTTCTACCTCCTTCTCTACTCCGACTGAAGCATTTGAACCCCGGGACCTGCAACAACCATTCCTGACCCTGAGGGGGTGACTTCATAGAGGTCTATAAAATAATGAGGGGCATAGACAAGATAGATAGTAAATATGTTTTCCCAAAAGTAGGGGAGACTAAAACTAGAGGGCAGAGGTTTAAGGTGAGAGGGGAGAGATACAAAAGTGTCCAGAGGGACAATTTTTTCACACAGAGGGTGGTGAGTGTCTGGAACGAGCTGCCAGAGGTAGTAGTAGAGGCGGGCACAATTTTATCTTTTAAAAAGCATTTAGACAGTTATGTGGGTACGATGGGTACAGAGGGATATGGGGCAAATGCGGGCAATTGGGATTAGTTTAGGGGCTTTCAAAAAAAATGATGGCATGGACAAGCTGGGCCGAAGGGCCTGTTTCCCTGCTGTAAACCTCAATGACTCAGCACTCCCTCAGCACTGACCCTCTGACAGTGCGGCACTCCCTCAGCACTGACCCTCTGTCAGTGCGGCACTCCCTCAGCATTGTCCCTCTGACAGTGCGGCACTCCCTCAGCACTGACCCTCTGACAGTGCGGCGCTCCCTCAGCACCGACCCTCTGACAGTGCTGCACTCCCTCAGCACCGACCCTCTGACAGTGCAGCACTCCCTCAGCACTGACCCTCTGACAGTGCGGCACTCCCTCAGCACTGACCCTCTGACAGTGCGGCACTCTCTCAGCACTGACCCTCTGACAGTGCGGCACTCTCTCAGCACTGACCCTCTGACAGTGCGGCACTCCCTCAGCACTGACCCTCTGACAGTGCGGCACTCTCTCAGCACTGACCCTCTGACAGTGCGGCACTCCCTCAGCACTGACCCTCTGACAGTGCGGCACTCTCTCAGCACTGACCCTCTGACAGTGCAGCGCTCCCTCAGCACTGACCCTCTGACAGTGCGGCACTCCCTCAGCACTAACCCTCTGACAGTGCGGCGCTCCCTCAACACTGACCCTCTGACAGTGCGGCACTCCCTCTGTACTGACCCTCTGACAGTGCGGCACTCCCTCAGCACTGACCCTCTGACAGTGCGGCACTCCCTCAGCACTGACCCTCTGACAGTGCGGCACTCCCTCTGTACTGACCCTCTGACAGTGCGGCACTCCCTCTGTACTGACCCTCTGACAGTGCAGCATTCCCTCAGCACTGACCCTCTGACAGTGCAGCATTCCCTCAGCACTGACCCTCTGACAGTGCGGCACTCTCTCAGCACTGACCCTCTGACAGTGCGGCGCTCCCTCAGCACTGACCCTCTTGACAGTGCGGCACTCCCTCAGCAGTGACCCTCTGACAGTGCGGCGCTCCCTCAGCACTGACCCTCTTGACAGTGCGGCACTCCCTCAGCAGTGACCCTCTGACAGTGCGGCACTCCCTCAGCACTGACCCTCTGACAGTGCGGCACTCCCTCAGCAGTGACCCTCTGACAGTGCGGCACTCCCTCAGTACTGACCCTCTGACAGTGCGGCACTCCCTCAGCACTGACCCTCTGACAGGGCGGCGTTCCCTCAGCACTGACCCTCTGTCAGTGCAGCACTCCATCATCACTGACCCTCTGACAGTGCGGCACTCCCTCAGCACTGACCCTCTGACAGTGCGGCACTTATTCAGTACTCACCTTCTGACAGTGTGGCACTCTGTCCCCTAGTAATAGACTCTTCCACCCTGGGAAAAAGCTTCTGACTATCCACTCTGTCCATGCCCCTCATAATCTTATAGACTTCTATCAGGTCTCCCCTCAACCTCCGTCGCTCCAGTGAGAACAAACCAAGATTCCTCAATCTCTCCTCATAGCTAATGCCCTCCAGACCAGGCACCATCCTGGTAAATCTTTTCTGCAGACTCTCCAAAGCCTCCACATCCTTCTGGTAGTGTGGTGACCAGAATTGAACACTATATTCCAAGTGCAGCCTAATATGGTTCTATAAAGCTGCAACATGACTTGCCAATTTTTAAAGTCAATACCCCGGCTGATGAAGGCAAGCATGCCGTATGCCTTCTTGACTACCTTCTCCACCTGCATTGCCACTTTCAGTGACCTGTGTACCTGTACGCCCAGATCCCTCTGCCTATCAATACTCTTAAGGGTTCTGCCATTTGCTGTGTATTTCCTATCTGTATTAGACCTTCCAAAATGCATGACCTCACAAATTGAGATTTGATCTCATGACCTTCTGTTTGAGATCACTGTGTGAAGATGCCCAAGGCTGTCACAAGTAATTCCTGAGTGGAGATAAATGTGAATTGATTGTGTTAAACCCATGCCTCAAACACAATGAGACTGAACTCCTTCACTCCCTGTGTTTCTTTTTGTTACAAACTTTCAGAAGGCAACAAAGCTCCAAAGACACCTCGAAATGAATGAGAAATAATCAGAATTCACTGTTTAATGTTCCTTGCATCTGAAGTTAGAGAATGTTTCAGGTTTGTCCTCCAATGCTTTTCTGGAAGTAACTGGCCAATTATATAGAGCGGAATTTTATGAGATTTCTTCATTGTATCAGGCAGGCATGAAAATGGGAAAGTTGCTGATCTGTTTTTTGGGCGTGTTTTCAGGCCCTATTTGAAATTTGGGCGAGTCAGCTTCAAGCCAGAGACGCTGCAGACCAATGATGCTGCACATGCGCATTAGGAGCGGGAGGGGTCTGACAGACAGAGAGAGAGAGCTGTCAGGCCCCTGCTACTGCAGGCAGCTTCAAGTAGCATCATCCCCCACATGTAATTGTGGGAGCCCGCAACCTGAGAACAATCTCTGGCGCCACCTCGAAGTGAAGCTGTCATGCACATTGCCAAGGTGCCTGGCACAAACATACATCTATTGAATAGAAGCCATTTCTAGGAACAGAAGAACATAAGGAGCAGGAATCGGCTGTCTGGCCCCTCGAGCCTGCTCCGCCATTCAATAAGATCATGGCTGATCTTTTTGTGGACTCAGCTCCACTTCCCCGCCCGCTCACCATAACCCTTAATTCCTTTACTGTTCAAACATGTATCTATCCTTACCTTAAAAACATTCAATGAGGGAGCCTCAACTGCTTCACTGGTCAGGGAATTCCACAGGTTCATAACCCTTTGTGTGAAGAAGTTCCTCCTTAACTCAGTCCTAAATCTGCTTCCCCTTATTTTGAGGCCATGCCCCTAGTTCTAGTTTCACCCGCCAGTGGAAACAACTTCCCTGATTCTATCTTATCTATTCCCTTCATAATTTTATATGTTTCTCTAAGATCTCCCCTCATTGTTCTGAATTCCAATGAGTATAGCCCCAGTCTACTCAGTCTCTCCTCATATGCCAACCCTCTCAACTCCGGAATCAACCCAGTGAATCCCCTCTGCACCCCCTCCAGTGCCAGTATATCCTTTCTCAAGTAAGGAGACCAAAACTGTACACAGTAACTCCAGGTGTGGCCTCACCAGCACCTTATACAGCTGCAACATAACCTCACTGTTTTTAAACTCCATCCCTCTAGCAATGAAGGACAAAATTCCATTTGCTTCTTAATTACCTGCTGCACCTGCAAACCAACTCCTTGAGATTCCTGCACAAGGACACCCAGATCCCTCTGCACAGCAGCACGCTGCAATTTTTTACCATTTAAATTGTAGCCCATTTTGCTGTTATTATAGATTCATAGAAATCATAGAAACCCCAAGTACAGAAAGAGGCCATTCGGCCTATCAAGTCTGCACCAACCACAATCCCATCTAGGCCCCACCATCATATCCCTACATATTTTATCCACTAATCCTCTAACCTATGCATCTCATGACACTAAGGGGCAATTTTAGCATAGCCAATCAATCTAACCCGCACATCTTTGGACTGTGGGAGGAAACTGGATCACCCGGAGGAAACCCATGCAGACATGAGGAGAATGTGCAGACTCCACACAGACAGTGACCCAAGCTGGGAATCGAATCCAGGTCCCTGGAGCTGTGAAGGAGCAGTGCTAACTACTGTGCAACTGTGCCACCCCCAAATAAAGGTGTCAGGGAGACTAGATTGCTCCCTAATTTCCCACATTTGGCAGGAGAAGCATACCATCCAGCTGGGACCAGATGGAATGTACCCCAGGTTACTGTGGGAGACAAGGGAAGAGATTGCAGAGCCCCTGGCGATGATCTTTGCGTCGTCAATGGAGACAGGAGAGGTTCCAAAGGATTGGAGGATTGCGGATGTGGTTCCTTTATTCAAGAAAGGGAATAGGGATAGCCCAGGAAATTATCGACCGGTGAGTCTAACCCCAGTGGTTGGTAAGTTGATGGAGAGGATACTGAGGGACAGGATTTATGAACATTTAGGGAAGTTTAGTATGATCAGAAATTGTCAGCACGGCTTTGTCAAGGGCAGGTCGTGCCTTACGAGCCTAGTTGAGTTCTTTGAAAATGTGACTGAACACATTGACGAAGGAAGAGCAGTGGATGTGGTTTACATGGACTTCAGCAAGGTGTTTGATAAGGTCCCCCATGGAAGACTTATTGAGAAGGTGAGAGGGCATGGGATCCAAGGGGCTTTGGTCTTGTGGATCCAGAACTGGCTTGCCTGCAGAAGGCAGAGAGTGGTTGTGGATGGGTCTTTTTCTGCATGGAGGTTGGTCACCAGTGGAGTGCCCCAGGGATCTGTTCTAGGACCCTTGCTGTTTGTCATTTTCATAAATGACCTGGATGAGGAAGTGGAGGGATGTGTTGGTAAGTTTGCTGACAATACAAAGGTTGGTGGTGTTGTGGATAGTCTGGAGCGATGTTGCATCAGAAGTTGCAGTGTGACATAGATAGGATGCAAGACTGGGCGGAGAAGTGGCAGATGGACTTCAACGCAGATAAATGTGTAGTGTTCCATTTTGGCAGGACCAATGGGATGAAGGAGTACAATATCAAGGGTAGGAGTCTTAGCTGTGTAGAGGATCAGAAGGATCTTGGGGTCCAGGTCCATAGGACTCTTAAATCGGCCTCGCAGGTGGAGGATGTGGTCAAGAAGGCGTATGGTGTACTGGCCTTCATTAATCGAGGGATTGAGTTTAGGAGTCGGGAGGTAATGCTGCAGCTTTATAGGACCCTTGTCAGATCCCACTTGGAGTACTGTGCGCAGTTCTGGTCACCTCACTTCAGGAAGGATGTGGAAGCTACTGAGAGGGTGCAGAGGAGATTTACAAGGATGTTGCCTGGATTGGGTGGCATGCCTTATGAAGATAGATTGAGAGAGCTCAGTCTTTTCTCCCTGGAGAAGGGACCTGATAGAAGTGTATAAGATGTTGAGAGGTATTGATCAGGTGGATTCTCAGAGGCTTTTTCCCAGGGCTGAAATGGTCACTACGAGAGGACACAGGTTTAAGGTGCAGGGAAGCAAGTACAGAGGAGATGTTAGGGGTAAGTTTTTCACTCAGAGGGTGGTGAGTGAGTGGAATTGGCTGCTGTCGGTGGTGGTGGAGGCGAACTCGATGGGGTCTTTTAAGAGACTTCTGGATGAGTATATGGGATTTAATGGGATTGAGGGTTATAGATAGGCCTGGTAGGTATGGATATGATTGGCGCAACTTGTGGGCCGAAGATCCTGTTTGTGCTGGAGTGTTCTATGTTCTCTGTTCTATGTTCTGTGTTCTGTGTTCTACCACTGCCCTAGCTTTGCTTATTCCTACCAAAATGGGTAAGGGAATTGGGAGAGACAGACAGAGAGTTAAGAATGCTCACATTCCACCCCCCACTACCACCTGCCTAGACACACACATTGTCCATAACTCCCCACATGTCCCAGAGTAGGAAGACAACTTCCCCACTTCCACCCACCCCAACCCCACCCCCCCCCCCAGCACAGGTAGAGACCTGGGACCCATGCAGCGGTGGTCACAGGCAGTGCTGCATGAGACTGCAGCGCTGTCAGTCTTCAGCCACTGTGCTTCCAGCTGTGTGCAATAGGACCATGAGTGATCCCAATGATCCAAGATTGGATCACTGGGTCCATGCTGCAAGTCCAAGGTTGGACCCCTTAGCAACAAGAGCCCACCCTCCCCCCGAAGCTTTACCCACTGATCCAGGTGGAAAACAGCCAAAGGAAGTTGCAACCTCCAGCAGAGCCCCCGTTCCCCAGAACATCCTGCAATTATCTCCCACTCTGACTCAGTCGCAGGTTTTGGACAGTTGGGATTTAGTGAGCTGGATCGTTACCCAGGAAACATTGGAGAGATTCAGTCTAATTCCTGGGGAACTGCACAACTAATTTCCCAAAACCGTGCGGATCCTCCCACTCCCCCTTTACACCCACAACCCAACTACCCCCACCCCCGACCTCCCCCACCCCCGACTACCCCTGAACCTGACTATCCCCACCTCGACTACCTCCACCTCGACTACCCCCACCCCCGGCCTCCCCCACCCCCGACCTCCCCCACCCCCGACTACCCCCAGCCCCAACTACCCCCACCCCCGACTACCCCCACCCCGACTACCCCCACCCCCGACTACCCCCAGCCCCAACTACCCCCAAACCCAACTACCCCCACCCCCGACTACCCCCAAACCCAACTACCCCCAAACCCGACTACCCCCACCCCCGACTACCCCCACCCCGACTACCCCCAAACCCGACTACCCCCAAACCCAACTACCCCCAAACCCAACTACCCCCACCCCCGACTACCCCCACCCCCGACTACCCCCACCCCCGACCTCCCCCACCCCCGACTACCCCCACCCCCGACTACCCCCACCCCCGACTACCCCCAAACCCGACTATCCCCACCCCGACTTCCCCCACCCCCGACTAACCCCACCCCCGACTACCCCCACCCCCGACCTCCCCCACCCCCCCGACCTCCCCCACCCCCGACTACCACTACCCCCAAACCCGACTATCCCCACCCCCGACTACCCCCAAACTCGACTACCCCCACCCCCGACCTCCCCCACCCCCGACTACCCCCAAACCCGACTACCCCCACTCCCGACTACCCCCAAACCCGACTATCCCCAACCCTGACTACCCCCGAACCCGACTACCCCCACCCCCGACTATCCCCAAACCCGACTATCCCCGCCCCTTACTACCCCAGACCTGACTACCCCCATTCCCAACTTACTTCTGTTGTGCGCAAAGTTTTGGAAAGGATTATAAGGATAAGGATAAGGAAAGGCGATTAAAGATAGAAGGATGGTAGGAGTTGAGGGCCTGAATGCGATTACTGTCACTGGAGAGGTAGTGCTTGATAGACTAACGGGACTGAAGGTGGACAAGTCCCCAGGACCGGATGGAATGCATCCCAGGGTTCTGAAGGAAATGACAGAGGTGATAGTGGATGCCTTAGTGATTATTTATCAAAATTCGCTGGATTCCGGGGAAGTGCTGGAAGATTGGAAAACAGCTAATATTATGCCGCTGTTTAAAAAAGGTAGCAGACAAAAGGCAAGGAATTATAGGCCGGTTAGTTTAACGTCTGTAGTTGGAAAAATGCTGGAATCCGTCATCAAAGAAGAAATAGCGAGGCATCTAGAAAAGAATGGTTTGACAGAGCAGACGCAGCACAGATTCATTAAGGGGAAGTCGTGTTTGATGAATTTATTGGATTTCTATGAGGATGTGACTAGTGCGGTAGACAGAGGGGAACCGGTGGATGTGGTGTTTTTAGATTTCCAAAAGGCGTTTGATAAGGTGCCGCACAAAAGGTTGCTACAGAAGGTTAGGGGGCATGCAGTTGGGGGTAAGGTGTTGGCGTGGTTAGAGGATTGGTTGTCTAATAGGAAGCAGAGAGTTGGTATCAATGGGTGCTATTCTGATTGGTGGTTGGTGACTAGTGGAGTGCCCCAGGGATCGGTGCTGGGGCCTCAGCTATTTACCATTTATATAGATGATCTGGAGGAGGGGGCTGAGTGTAGGGTAACAAAATTTGCTGATGACACGAAGATGAGTGGAAAAGCAAATTGTGCGGAGGGTGTGGAAAGTCTGCAGAGGGATCTGGATAGGCTGAGCGAGTGGGCGAGGACCTGGCAGATGGAGTACAATGTTAGCAAGTGTGAGGTTATCCACTTTGGCAGAAATAATAATAGGAGGGATTACTATTTAAAGGGCGAAAAGCTGCAGCATGCTACAGGGCAGAGGGACCTGGGGGTCCTTGTGCATGAGTCGCAAAAATCAGTCTGCAGGTGCAGCAGGTGATCGAGAAGGCGAATGGGATGCTGGCCTTTATAGCGAGGGGGATAGAATATAAAAGTAGGGAGGTCTTGCTGCAACTGTACAGGGCACTGGTGAGGCTGCAGCTGGAGTACTGTGTGCAGTTTTGGTCGCCGCACTTGCGCAAGGATATATTGGCCTTGGAGGGAGTGCAGAGGAGGTTCACTAGGCTGATACCAGAGATGAGGGGGTTGGACTACAAAGAGAGACTGAATAGACTGGGTCTGTACTCGTTGGAGTTTAGAAGGATGAGGGGGGATCTTATAGAATCGTATAAGATAATGAAGGGGATGGATAGGGTAGAGGTAGAGAGATTCTTCCCACTCAGAAAGGACAGCAGGACTAGAGGGCACAGCCTCAAGGTAAGGGGGGGGTGCAGTTTATATCAGAGTTGAGGAGGAACTTCTTCACTCAAAGGGTGGTGAGTCTCTGGAATTCTCTGCCCGTTGAGGTGGTGGAGGCTGCCTCGCTAAATATATTTAAGTCACGGGTAGATAGGTTTCTGATAGACAAGGGGATTAAGGGTTACGGGGAGAAAGCGGGAAAGTGGAACTGAGCCACTTCAGATCAGCCATGATCTTATTGAATGGCGGGGCAGGCTCGAAGGGCTAGATGGCCTACTCCTGCTCCTATTTCTTATGTTCTTGTAAGATTTATAATCAGCTAGAAAGAAATAATTTGATTAGGGATAGTCAACATGGTTTTGTGAAGGGTAGCTCGTGCCTCACAGATCTGATTGAGTTCTTTGAGAAAGTGACCAAAGAGGTGGATAAGGGTAAGGCAGTTGATGTGGTGTATATAGAACATAGAACACTACAGCACAAACAGGCCCTTCGGCCCACGAGTTGCGCCGATCACATCAACACCTATCTATAACCCCCAATCCCATAAAACCCCATATACTCATCCAGAAGTCTTTTAAAAGACCCCAGAGAGTTCGCCTCCACCACCACTGACGGCAGCCGATTCCATTCACTCACCACCCTCTGAGTGAAAAACTTACCCCTAACATCACTTCTATACTTTCTTCCCCGCACCTTAAATCTGTGTCCTCTCGTAGCGACCATTTCAAGGGTGTAGAAGGATGGGTTAGTAAATTTGTGGATGACACCAAAGTTGGTGGAGTTGAGGACAGTGTGGAAGGAAGTTGCACGTTACAGAGGGACGTAGATAAGCTGCAGAGCTGAGCTGAGAGGTGGCAAATCGAGTTTAATGCAGAAAAGTGAGAGGTGATTCACTTTGGAAGGAGTAACAGGAATACAGAGTACTGGGCTAATGGTAAGATACTTGGTAGTGTGGATGAGCAGAGAGATCTCGGTGTCCATGTGTATAGATCCCTGAAAGTTCGCACCCAGGTTAACAGGATTGTTAAGAAGGTGTACGGTGTGTTAACTTTTATTGGTAGAGGGATTGAATTTCGGAGCCGTGAGGTCATGTTACAACTGTACAAAACTCTGGTGCGGCTGCACTTGGAGTATTGCGTACAGTTCTGGTCGCTGCATTATAAGAAAGATGTGGAGGCATTGGAAAGGGTGCAGAGGAGGTTTACCAGGATGTTGCTGGGGGACTTAAGGCTATTTTTGTTGGAGAGAAGAAGGTTAAGAGGTGACTTAATAGAGGCATACAAGATGATCAAAGGATTGGATAGGGTGGATAGTGAGAGCCTTTTACCTCGGATGGTGATGGCTAACACGAGGGGACATAGCTTTAAATTAAGGGGTGGTAATTATAGGATGGATGTCAGAGGGAGATTCTTTACTCAGAGGGTAGTAAGGTCGTGGAATGCCCTGCCTGCAGCAGTAGTGGACTCGCCAATATTAAGGGTTTTTAAATAGTCATTGGATAAACATATGGATAACATTGGAATAGTTTAGGTTAGAGGGTCATTAGATTGGTTCCACTGGTCAGCGCAACATCGAGGGCCGAAGTTCCTAGACTGCACTGTAATGTTCTATGTTCTATGTTTTATGTCCACTTCAAAGCTGTTATTGGATGAGGAAGGAATTATGCCTATTTGTGGGTTTTTTTTGTTCCTGAGAGTTAATAAATTTGGTATTAAATCCTGGAGATTAAACTCTCCTGTCAGCCTGAACTCGATATTACCTTAAACTGCTGTATTACCTATTTGTAGAGTTGTATAAAGGGCTTATTTGCAGAATAAATGAATGAATGAAATGGTGTTGGTGAAGAGAAAAGCTCCAGCCTCATTAGCAGAAGTGTTGATATTGGCTCCATTTCATGGATTGTTCATTGGACTGAAACACAACTAGAAATGGGATTGCCCAGAATCTCCAAGATAAACAAAGATTATCTGGAAATTGATTGGCCCGGATGGCTTATTCTACCCAGCATCCTACTAGGACAGTGCACAGTGCGATCCCAGACTTGATGTCTCTGTTAGGGAATCATGTGGGATTTCTGCAGAGGAAGATCCCACTCTGAAGTTGCACAGGGTCAGTGTCTGGGATCTTCTGTCTGCGGCGGCACATTGACCCTTCGAGTGGACATTGGCTCCTCGGACGCCCAAACGCACGAATTTGGACATCAGAAACCGGGAGCTCAGCCCTGGAGACGGGAGGATGTTTCATTCTGTCTGCCTGAAGCCAGCGCTATCAGAGACCATCCCCTCATCCTCCTGACCTTTATTCCCAGTCTCCTTCTCCCAACTTCCAGTGTCTCCCACCTGTGTGATTCCAACACTTGCTGCCTTTCGCTGGAACTTCCAGGAATTCCCAGGTTTGACAGCATTGGGAAGTTTGCTAATTCCCAATGTCCCTGAATGTAATCCTGTCTGTCCGCGGACCCTGGAACCGTTTTCACATCCCCCCTTTTGTTAGTTTGATTTGATTTGGATGTTTTATGAAAGATGCAGGAATGTTACTCCAATCCCTCAGGAATCAGCCAGGCTCCTGAACCCGGAGATTGGCTGGAATTTCAAACAATTCTCCGCCAAATTTCCATCCTCTTTTCCCAATAATATTCGGGGAGTTTCTGTTTTTTGTTCGTTCATTTTTGACAGTTTTTTTCCTGGTGAGAAAGAGCAGTTTCAGATGCGGGAGTCGGGAGGAGAGAAGATTGGGGGAAGGTTGGGGGCTGAGATCACTCCAAATTGACAAGGATTTGGCCAGAAATTGGGCGGAGGTTCATTCAGCAAACTCTCCCAGACTGAGGCTGATGTCACATCCGTTGTCCACTCCGAATATCTTCTTTCCCATTGGAAATTTTTCCTTTGCTCGGGTCAAAAGTTTCATTTTATTTTGGGGAGAAAAGGATTGAGGTTGTGTTTGGTGCTGTGTCTGGTGGGGAAGTGAGAGAGAGAGAGAAGACAGAGAGGGAGATACAAGAGGAGACACACACAGGGAGATACAAGAGAAGGAGAAAGAGAGACAGAGGGAGATACAGTGAGAGATACAAAAAGGGAGAGACAGAGAGAGGGAGAGACACAGAGGAAGGGGCAACGAGTGAGAGACAGAGAGGGAGAAACAGAGAGGGAGAGATACAGCGAGAGAAAGAGATACTGAGAGGAAGAGACAGAGAGATAGATAAATAGTGAGGGAGAGAGACAGAGAGAGAGGGGGAGAGGCAAAAACAGATACAGAGGGACAGAAAGACAGAGAGGGAGAGACAGAAAGGAAGAGAGACAGAGAAGGAGAGAAAAGGAAGGACAAGTGTTGAGATGTTTGCAGAAAGAGGGAGAGAGATTTAGATTTCAGTGGAGGGAGATTGTTGTTCTGAACTCTCAGCAGAGAGAGAGAAAGAGACAGTTAGA